>NW_019416623.1:1395058-1396425 GCF_000390285.2 Anoplophora glabripennis | reverse complement strand
GCATTTTTTTTAAAAAAATTGTTATGTAAGACATCGAAATTTTCACACCGTTGTTTAGATAATTATCACTGTCATCAATTTCGATCGAAAAAAATATGCGTTGTCATTTAAAAAAAAAAATATGTCATCGCTGCTGTGAGTGGATTATCGAAAAAAAAATTTTTCCACATAACAAGGTGCCCTGGATCAAATTAAAATCGACGGGTCTCACCGTTTTTCGAAAAAAAAAATGTTTAACGAAAATATGAATTTTATGCAGAACTTTTTTACCACGCTGTATATACAGGGTGTTCCTAAATAAGTATCGCAATGGAAAACTATAAATTCCTCTTGAAAAAAGAAATATTTTTTCCTCTTCCATTTTTCTCTCCGGGCTTTCGTTTTCGAGATACACGGTGTCAAAACTTTAATTTTTTTTTAGTTTTTCGCCAATATCTTAGGAATCGTTTGAACTACAGGACTGAGCTTTTGTACACACATTACCATTATTAATAGCTACTTTTTCGCACCCTTCTCGAATTCATTGGCCGTGCCAGTGGTGGAGATTTTAAGGTATCGTAAGGGTTTTTCCCCCCTAAATTTTACGCCACTGGAAAAATTGACTTTTGATAGCAAATTCTAAAGCGCCAATGAATTTGACACAATAAGAGTTCTCTTGGTTCATTGCTCTAAAGTCAACCGTTTTCAAGAAAAATGACTTTTTATGAACAAAAGCTAACGTTTCGAAAATCTTTTGTAATTCAAAAAATAGGTAGTAGTAATTAACAATTTTAACGAAATTTAACAATAGATAGGATTTTAATTTTTTTGTTATCAAAATTGACAGTTGACAGCTGTCAATTGACTGTCAACGAGGAATATAAAAGTAAATATTCTCTGTTGACATTGAGAGTTTGGGATCTTGAGGTCGCTGAATTCAATTCTCATGCCAGATTGGAAAAATTGACAGTTGACAGCTGTCATTTTTGCCAATCTGGCATGAGAATTGAATTCAGCTCCCTCAAAAGCCCAAACTCTCAATGTGAAAAGAATAGAACTTTTCTATTCTTCGTTGACAGTGTGTTGACAGCTGTCAACGGTCAATTTGTCCAATCTGACATGAGGGTTGAATCCAGTGACCTCAAAAACATTACCCTATATATTAGAATAATTAAAATATGCTTTTGACATCTGTAAATAGTATTGAAAATGAATAGTTTTGCAACGGGTCAGGGGAGCTTTGGCAGCTCCGTAGCTGCCAAAATGTTCATTTTGGCACTTTGTGCCCATGGAGACTTTTGTTCAGGATGACAAAATCTACAACATATCAAAAATTCAGACAATTTGACAGAAACCCAATTTCCATAAGATTATTGCGGGGTCCTTTA
>NW_019416623.1:1302639-1393296 GCF_000390285.2 Anoplophora glabripennis | reverse complement strand
GCTAGACCAATTCCGTATGGGATTAGAAAAAAAGTGGAAGCGGAGATTCAGAGGTTGGTCAAGGAAAACATTCTATATCCAGTGGACTATTCGGAATGGGGTACGCCAATAGTACCTGTTTGCAAAAAAGATGGTACCATGCGTATATGTGGTGATTACAAGGTAACATTGAATCCTGTTTTACTTATTGATCAGTACCCTTTGCCTCGTATAGAGGATTTGTTCAGTCAGTTACAAGGTGGACAACAGTTTACAAAACTAGATCTCTCTCAGGCATATCAACAAATTTTATTAGATGAAAATTCAAGTAAATATACTACTATAAGTACACATAAAGGGTTGTTTGCTTATAAACGTTTGCCTTATGGGTTAAGTTGTGCGCCAGCTAAGTACCAAAAAATAATTGAAAAAGTTTTACAAGGTATTGAGGGAGTAATATGTTTTCTGGACGACATTTTGATTACTGGAACTAATAGTAGTCAACATTTAGCTAGGGTTGAGCAAGTTTTAAATAAGCTACAGCAATTTGGGTTAACTATTGCCAAAGAAAAATGTGAATTTTTTAAGGATAGTGTTGTATACTTAGGGCATAAGATAGATAAAAATGGGTTACATACGTGTAAGGATAAGGTAGAAGCGATTAAACTTATACCATATCCGACAAATATTACTCAATTGCAATCATTTTTGGGACTTGTAAATTATTATAATAAATTTGTTCCTAATAGTTCAACTTTATTAGAACCTTTATATAGACTATTAAAGAAGGGGGTTACATGGAATTGGGATAATAATTGTAAAAGGAGTTTTAATCAGATTAAAGAAATATTAGCTTCAGATATAGTGTTAGCACATTTTGATCCAGATTTACCAATAAAATTAACTGTGGACGCTTCATCGTATGGAGTGGGTTGTGTTCTATCCCATATGTATCCTAATGGCGATGAAAGGCCAATAGCATATGCGTCAAGTACCTTATCCAAGGCACAGAAAGGTTATAGCCAGATTGAAAAAGAAGGACTAGCCATTATTTTTGGTATTAAACGATTTCATCAATATTTATACTCGAAAAAATTTACTTTAGTTACCGATTGTAAGGTGTTGTTAACTATATTTGGTAAAAATAAAGGTATTCCTCAAATGACAGCAAATCGTTTGCAACGATGGGCACTAATATTGTCAAGTTATAACTATGATTTAGAATACACAAAATCACAGAAAAATAATGCAGATTTTTTGTCCAGATTTCCTGTTATTAACGAGTTAATGGAAAATTTTAATTATTCATATTTGAATTATGTCGAAAATAACGTAGATTTACCGGTTGATTGTGAAGCAATTAGAAATGAAACGGAAAATGAAACATTACTTAAGGAGGTAAAGCAATATATTAAAAACGGGTGGCCTGTGAGAGTATCTGGGGATGTCAAACTGTATGCCAAATTTAAAAACAATTTAAGCCTTGAGAATGACATAATTACGTTTGGATATAGAGTGTTAATACCTCAGAATCTCCGAAAACAAATTTTAAAGGAATTACATAGCACACATCAGGGTGCTGTGAAAATGAAAAGTGTAGCTAGGTCTTATGTATGGTGGCCCCAAATGAATAGGGACATTGAAAAATTAGTTAAAAGTTGTACATTTTGTTTACCTAATAAAAGTACACCCCCGAAAGCTTCTTTAATAACATGGCCATTTCCTGAACAGTGTTGGGAAAGATTACATGTCGATTTTTTAGGCCCATTGTTAGGTAAATATATTTTAGTAGTGGTAGATGCATATAGCAAGTGGGTGGAAGCTTTTGTCACTAATAACATGACTTCTGTGACAATCATAAATGTTTTACGCAATATTTTTGCAAGATTTGGACTATGTAAATATTTAGTGGCGGATAACGCCAGATATTTTACATCTGATGAGTTTCAGCTTTATTTAAGGGAAAATGGTATAAAATTCAAAAACATACCTCCGTTTTCGCCAGCAACTAATGGTGCTGCAGAAATTGTGGTAAAATATTTAAAAAATGCAATTAAATCTTGCAACGTTCGGAATCCAATAGACTTACCGATAATCTTAAATAAAATATTATTAAATTACCGTAACACCATACATGCAACTACAAGTTATTCGCCAGCACAATTGTTGTTAGGTAGAAATTTAAGAACTAGATTAGATTTAATTAAGGAAAATAATGAACCAGTTAAAGTAGATTTAGATAAATTAAAGAAAAATGTTAGTGTAAATCAAAGTAAACAGAAAAAATTTTATCATGGTAAAAGAATTACATCATTTAGTGTAGGAGATAGCGTAGCTGTAAGAGATTATAGGGATGTAAATAAAAAAAATTGGATTTCGGGAGTAATTAGAAGCAAGTTAGGGCCTAGAACTTATATAGTGTTTATACCTAAGTTGTCTAAGGTGTGGAAAAGACATTTAAACCAAATTATACAATATAATTCCGATAATTTGAATACACATCTTATGACTGAAAACATTCATGGTACAAACTCGGACAAGTTAACAATAATACCTAGTAATCCAGTAGAACATCAAATAATAGATGATATTTTGCCTAATATTGAATCAAGACCAAGACGAGTAATTAAACAACCAGACAGATTTGTACCATGAACGTTTTATTTATTTAAGGGGGAGAGAATGTTAGTGTGTGTATCACTTTATATTGTGTGTGTGTGTCTTTAGGTTTTTAAGGTGTACATAGTTTTTGTAGATATAGAAAAAGTGTGGTAGAGACAGAAAGAAAATCCACGCAGGATAGAATTTAAGCGGACAGTGATCGTTGTTAGATACATATTGTATAGAAGACTTGAAAGAATAAAGGTGTTGCAATCTCAGTTGTGATTTATTCGCTTCATAACAGCTGATTAGATATCAGTCACCAAAATGTCTCCAATATTATCAAATATTAATTATTAACCTAACAATGTGTTATATTTCAAAATTATTTTCTAGGTCATACTAATAATATTAATTGAAACGTCTATTAATTATGTATACTTTTATACCCATTATTTTCTCAGAAAAATGAGTTTGACCTTTAAATGGCCTACAAGGATATCCTGGAAAAAATTGTTGTTCCCAGATTCCGACATAAAATTTGGTTGCATGCGTGGCTGGCATAAAAAGTAGTGTAAAATAGGTAAAATCCAAACTAATTTATCAATTAAAATCCTACAAGTTTTGCAAACATTTTTTTTTAAACAAGCTTTTACTGACGTCATTTTATTTTCGTATTCTTCTCAGCAAACCCTTTCATTTGATACCCATATCATGGGGGTGCATAAAAAATAACTGGTCCGCCATCTTTGGGAGCCATATTGGATTTAAAATGACGTCACCTAGCTAACCATGCATTGTCATCCAAACTAAACGTGTATGCAAAATTTCAGCTCAATCGGTTGGGGATAATTGTTTTAAAATTCAGTTGCAAGATTTGACCCATATTAACAAGGCAAGTTAAATAAAAGCTTGTAAAAAGGCAGCGGCACAGCTGACAGTTCAAGATTATGAAATACGGAGCTGTACGCGAAGGAATAATGCGTTTTCATTGTTGAGCAATATTTAAAAAATAATGATCAGATTAGTTGGAAAATTTAGGGAAACTGGATCAATTAGCGACATTAGACACTCTCGCTGTGCTTAAACATGTCGTTCAACACAAAACATGAGAGCAGTTCGTCAGAAATTTTAATTAAAAACCTGTTAAGCTTCAGTTCCTTCATTCTATTCTATTCTATCTCATAAAAAAAATTCACTCAAATTTCACTCAATTTTACTCAATAATGTATCAATTTCTGTCCACACCCGATTGAGTGAAATTTTCGCTCTATTAGAATGAGTACAACTGAGTGAAACTATTGCATCAGAAATGAGTGAGTTTTACTCAAGTCGGAGTTACTGCTAACTATCAATTGAGCGACTTTTGACTCTATTCTGATTATCTGAGTATATAAAACCAATTTAGAGTTGACTTTTTTTCTAATATGGTTTAAATTTAACTATTATTGAGTCATTTTTTACTCAGATTTGGTTTTTAATTAACTAAATATTGAGTGCAAACATAAATCACTCATAAATGATTCATTGGGATATAACGTACAGTGTTGAAATTAATTCACTTCGCGGGGCCTCCTCCTGTCCTGGCTGAGACACGCCAGCTGAGACACGCCGTCGCCGGTTAAGGCCTGTTCTCTTGGCGACCACGGTATTCTGGAGCATCTAACGGGCCCCTATCAACTGTGGTCGAGATTACAGAAGCAATATGTAAGTGGTGCCATTTTCACGGCGTCATTCAAATTACTCGAAATTAATATACATTTGAACTCACTCAGTAATGAGGACATTTGCTCTGATTTAGGTACAAGTGCACCAAATACGAATTTACGTGAAAAATTTATTTAACGAGTACCTATATTTGAGTGAAGGTACTCAGTTTTAGTTTAATATAATCACAAATGAGTAAAATGATCAAAATGCTCAATATTGAGTGAAAATGTACTCAATAATTTCACTCAATGGATTCACTCCGAATCTTTATTGCTTTCACTCACACCGATTTTTTGCATTTTTTTCCATATAGGTTATAAAGAAATATTTAAAATTTTACGTTACATTTAAAGCAAATAATTTATCGTGTTTTAAAAAATGTTTTTGTACACTCTACGAATCCAATTATTGACAATGATTGTTCTGGAAATGGTCTTTTACGTTTTAATGTAATTGCAATTGCTGTTATGTTACCCAAAGTGGTAGAGGGCAATTAAAACAAGGATTGCTGAATATTAAAAAATGAATAAATCTGTGTTTTGCGGACACAAAAGTATATAATTCTAATTTCGTTTTGAAGAATTAGTAAAGTTTTAAATATCTAAAAAATTGTAACGCCAATTGTCGAAATTTAAAATACCTTTTTGAATTTTTACTACTACTTCTAATTTTATTCAATTTGATATTAACATATTTGACGTTATGGTGATACTGATTAATTATTGTGTTATACAGGGTGTCCCGAAACTCATACAATATAATTTGGTCACAGATTCTTAAGACAAATTTAGGGGACCCGTATTTTTTATTTTTGCCAAGTGGCCCCCTCTTTCGGAGTTGACAGCCCTCTGAAGTCCGCCCCTAATAATCTTTTTTTTTTATATCTCAGAACCCTGTTGTACGAGAATCGCTAAATTTGGTACACAGGGGTTTTATGACATGTGGAATCTGATGGTGCTACGTTTTTTGGCGGGGAACCCCCTTAAGACAATTTTTCGTGGGCCCCCTTGTTTTTGGAGCCGAAAAAAATTGGTCGCATATTTAAATTTCTTAAAAATTATCAGTCCACTAGAAAGCCATTAAATTTAGAAACTTTTTGTCACTTTATACTTTTTTCGTAAAACGCAATGTTTTCGAGAAAAATGTCAAAACGTGATCGAATGCATATCGTGATTCGCCATTCTCCTCAAAAACGTTGCGTTTTACGAAACAAATATTAAGAGACAAAAAAGTTTCCAAATTCAATGGCTTTTTAGCAAACTAATAATTTAAAAAAAATTATATTATTTGCGACCAAATTTTTCTGGGCCCTCGAAAAAGTGTCTTAAGGGGGTTTCTCCCCAAAAAGCGTAGGTAGCACTGTGAGATTCCACATGTTATAAAACCCCTGTGCACCAAATTTAGTGATTCTCGTACAAAATGGTTTTGAGATATAAAAAAGACTTCTTAGGGGCAGATTTCAGGGGGCTGTAACTCCGAAAGAGGGGGCCAGTTGGCAAAAAGAAAAAATACGGGTCCCCTAAATTTGCCTTAAGAATCTATAACCAAATTTTGTTGCATGAATTTCGGGACACCCTGTATAATGCATTTATTTATTAACGGTGTACTGCAATTTTCTTTAAAACACATTTTTTAACTTCAGTTCGAAATGTTTTTTCAGTACCTAATAGAAATAAATTCTTCAAATACAATTCAGTTTTCAGTGTTGTGTGACCTGATAGCAACTTGATGCAGGCAGCCATTCTCTTAAATCTATGAATAAACTTTACAGCGGACGTAAAGTACCTACTTTAGGCAATGTAGTAGAAAAACTTGTTTCACGCTGTGAAACGGAAATAATGTATAACTCATTGAGTAAACAGCTAAATAATCAACTCTAATCCTTTCTTAATCCAACTATAGTTTATAGTAACGAAACTTATTACCACAATGCGTGTGAATGCAATGAAAGCCGGTTTCTGGGATTTAGTTTTCGCTTCGCTACGTCTGACATAACTCGCGGGCAAGTTATACATAAGGTTGGCGTGGCATAGACATAGACGTTCTAAACCACTGAATATTAAGTTACTCTGTCACTGTTTCTGAGACGCGCTGTGATATTATCACCACTTGGCGATGAAGTTTTAATTAATAAATCTGCTTACACTTCTTCTCTGTTGAAGTCATATTCGGCTCCTAACGTTTGTATTTGTTAGCCAGTTAGCCAATTCATTTATTTGTTTTCTTCATTCATTTTTGGCAGGCAGTTGACTGATTACAAGATCAGGGAGAACAAAAGTAGTAAAAAAACCTTATCTATAACAATAAAACAAACAAAATTTGAACAAAAAGGAACATTAATAAATTACAAACATACTTATACATATTGTTAGGAACTGTTTTGAAAGAAAAGACTTGTTAGGGACATCCTATATTAGATATTTATTTGACTAAAGACGCTGAGAAGGCTGATGCGCCGACCAGCCCGAGGTGTGATGTTAATATAAACACTGATAAAGAATGAATGCCTTCTACCCTGTTTTAGTCGAACCCTAATACGGTTCCTATATATGGTCTCATTTTATAAAAGACCGTGAAGTGTGCGTGTGTGTAGTTTAAAGACAGTGTCNTAAGCTCCACTTGAAAACATACACCTAACAATTTCAGTCGGTAGGATCTGTTAACCGATTTACGGAGTGTGGTGCGGTGTGTCAGAGGCTGTGCTGGGCTTGAGTTGTTTATTTTATTTTACTGATAACTTAGAACGCTGAACGTAATGATGCTATTCATAAAGTGAACTCTCTCGATTTTAATGACTTCACATTTTTAATAAACAAATTCTTTCCTGACTTCATGCCTTGCCCTATATTTGTTTATAAATTTTGTTAAATTTGACTGTACGATTGACGAAGCGAGTTGTCAGTGATATTTATTTATTTAGACAATACACTACCTTACAGATAGTCCAATTACAGGGTAGATACAAACAGAAAGCTACATCATGCACTAAATGATGTGAGATAAGTGACAATACAAAACATTGCATACCTAAACAATTAGACAAAACATTATGTAAATGAAAAAAAAAAAAAACAAATATAATTTAATTTGTAAATGTAATTTTTTTAATTATGGCTATGTTGCAATTAAAAATATCAAACTGATTTTGAAACAGATTGTATTTGTCACACATTTGAAAAAGATGAGAATATTTTTGAATATTAATTCTTGACATAGGTAAATAAAACAATGCAGAAAAACGAAATGATAATCTAGGTATATGAGAATTTAACAATGAAAGTAAAGAAGGACAGTCAATTGCGTTATGTAATAACTTATATAAAAATATCAATTGCGCAATCGTTCTACGTTCCTCTAAACTGCGAAATGAAAATCTATTTAAAAGGTCACATTGAGGGATACCAATAGATGGATAATTGCCATCCTCTCTAAAAACTGCAGCCTTTAAGAAACGTCTCTGAACTTTTTCTATATTAGTTATATAAATATTATAGTAGGGTGACCACACAATGCAAGAATACTCTAATTTAGATCTAACAAAAGCTGAATATAATAATTTAAAAGTAGAGGAATCATTAAAATTCTTAGAGCAGCGTAGTACAATACCTAGCATTTTAAAGCTTTCGTTCGTAATCATATTGATATGGTACGAAAAAGACAATTTACTATCAAATAGTACACCTAAATCACGGATGGTATGTGGCCTTGTACACTGAAGGAAATGCATTTTATTCTTTATTAGAATTCTATATGCCATTATAAGACCATTGTATACTGTATGTGACAGTTAAACGGGTGAATGTTGGATATGGAACGCGTATTGCTAGCATAGTTGTATAGTGACTATAAATCTTATTCTTTATTAAATTATTGTATAACTAGTAATCAACGTTTTTTATACCCTTTACGAAATAATAGCAATAACTGTTATTAAAGTGTTCCATATCGTTATTAGAACATCTAGTACTGGTTATAAGTTTTATAATAATACATTTATTAAACTGTTGTATACTCTGTATGAGTTATAAACATAATATGTCATTAAGTTTTCAGAAATTTTATTGGATAACTGTAATTACAAGCTAAGGTTCTAATGTAAACATGCATAAAACATGCTTTTAAGCATTAAAAATGGTGACAAATCGCTCCCAAAACTGTCCAGTTTATTTTCTTAGCAACGATGCACCCGTATTTTCTTGAATTGCATGAGAGTTTGCACTATGACTCTTCCACCTTGAGAATGAAGCAACCCCAAAAAGGTTGAGCTTCTTTCCATATAATTTTGTGTCCTCTGGTTGATTGACTTTATACCCATGCTTTTCTTTGTAACCGTTAGCCTTCTGATCCTCCATCTTGTGTAAAACTTGACATCAGCGATTTCTAATAGGACCTACAAAATGGTAATTTTTAAGATTTACACAAGATTTACATTTGAAAAAAACAAAACAATTAGAAGCCATAAAACAGTTAGATACTTACATAATAATTTTCCATTTCACACAACGCGATATGATCATGTATCCCACAAAACATGTGCACATGCTGCCCATACGATATTAAAACTTTTATAACCAATATACGACTTTTATTAAAAAAAAAAACAATCATCTCCATACTCATTGTAGAATGAGTTTAACTGGAAGGTGCTTAATACACCTTATGCATCTATGAAATAAAGGTTATAATGAATTACTTATACATTATTAGGTGTTATAGACTTTATGTTCCAATTGTATAGTAGGGAAGATTTGTTGTATAAAGACCAGCATCCGAATTTGTATATAACAATTATATTAACAGAATTATTCGTTCTTATACCGAATATGTTTCCGATTTTAACGTGTAAAACACGTCCTATAATGGTTAAGTGATGAGAAGGTCATGATATAACACTTTTTAATACTAAGCTGTAAGTTATTAACATTGCACCATAAAACAATTTTATTTAAAGCAGATTGTAAATTTAAACAGTCATATCCGCTATACTTATACTAGTATGTCATCAGCATATGATAAACAGTTAACATCAGTTCCAACCACAATATCATTAATGAATATAAAAAAAAAGAGGACCAAGAACCGATCCTTGCAGTACACCAGAAGTAGCTACAAATTCTTTCGACAGCCAACCATGATATTCAACAAGTGCTTGTCGATTTAATAAATAAGATAAAAAGAAGTGTAGTAAGTTCTTTGAGAAACCGAAACTATTTAATTTAGTCAATAAAACACCATGATCAAACCGATCAAAAGCCTTTGTAAAATCGGTGTATATTATATCTACTTGCGAATTCGAATCAAAAACACCCGAGATATATTGAATTATACACGGAAGGTTGGAGGGTGGATCTGCCTCCGAAAAAAAAAAAAAAAGAAAAACATGTTGATATTCATTTATTCGATTCTTTACAAATGAAAAAAATAAAATCGTAAAGAAGAAACTCATAAGCTTTAGAAAAATTATTGATAATTGTTATAGGTCTATAATTTTCAACTTTATTTCTTTCACCTTGTTTATAAACAGGAATTACTTTAGAGTTTTTTTTAATACACTAGGATAAGTATTACATCTAATAGACAAATTAAACAAGATGGTGGTAAGAGGTATAGCTAAAACACAGGCACAATCATTAAGTAAAAATGCAGGGATTTTATCTGGGCCCATAGTATTTTTGGGTTTGACTTTTTTTAAGGCTGAAATCACCTCTGCTTCTGTGAACTGATTCAGTTGAAACAATGTAGTGCCTGTATCCGTTAATTAGTCAATTGAAGCAAAACTGGACTTAATAAAAGTACTACTAAAGTACCGAGCAAACATCTCAACCACTTCACCAGTACTTTCATAAGAATTATCTTGGTAATACATTGTACTTGGCAAGCTGTTGTTATTCTTTTTCATATTGATAAATTGCCAGAATTTATTGGGATCGATTTTAATACTATTCTCAATGTTACGACAATAATTCAGATATTCACATTTAATTTCATTTTTTTATATAAGTTCGTAAAAATTCAAATTCCCGGCGAGCTACTGGATCATCAAATCTTTTATAATCAGGCAAAGCCTTATGCTTTAATTTAATACTTTCAATAATATTCTTAGTAAACCAAGGTTGATAGTTTCTACCTTTTATTGTAGTTTTAGGGACATATTTATCAAGTAGAGAAAAGAGTTTATCATAAAAATTACAAAAGGCTTCGTTGATATCAGAACAATGTTACAAACAATACCAATTGGTGGATGCTAGTTCAGTATAAAGCTCAACTAAATTAGCTTTCCGATAATTATAAAATTCAACATCAACCAATTCACTTTTACATTTATATGGTTTTTCCACTTAAAAAAAAAATTATAATAGAAGGATGATGTAAATCTTCCTTAACTAAAACATCAACAGCACCATGCACGGAGCATTGCGTATTAGAAAGAATAAGATCCAGTGTTCTACCATAACTGTTATGAGTGAAATTGTACTGATCCCATTCTAAGAAGTTACAGAAATTTAACGAATTTACCTGACTGGACGGTTCAGCAGTCTGTAGGTATGTTGAATATTCTGTAATATTAAAATCTCCAACTAAAAGAATATTACTACTGTAGATAAAATTTAATAAACTTAAAATTTCAAAAATTGAATTATAACATTATAAGGAGGTATTATACAATAAAATTATGTAATATGAATAAAAGTTAATTTTAATTTGAATTCCAATAATATCAATCAAATATAGTTCTCTGAACTGCGTATCAGATTTAAGACACAAATCAGTTGCAGATAAAGACGAATCAACTGCTAGTAATACTCCACCACCCCTAAGTTAGTATCAATAAAATTACCGTCACATTTGTAAACAGTATATTTACAGAAATCAAATAATTCAAAATTATGCGCATTAACATCAAGCCAACTCTCTGTTACTGCTGTGATCTGATAATCACTAACAGCAGAACTATTAAACAACTGAACCGTTTTCCCTATGGTTTTACCATTAAGACCACGCATGTTCTGATAGTAAACTGTTAACTGAGTAGTCTGTTTATTAAATGTATTAGAATCGATAGATGTAGACATACCTAAGGGCCACAAGTTATTGTCAGATAGTTGCTATATATCTGTTCCAAACAAGTCAACTTTCAATTTAAGAATGGCTCTCTTATAAGCAACACAATTAGCATAATCCCAAGCTGCAAGGGTGATATTAATATCACTACCCTGTGAGTTTTTTTTTATGTTGACGCAATTAATACAACGCAGTGACTTCCTTCTGAACACAGTTTTACATCATCATTTTGAGAACAGATATATTATGTATATACCGGGTGGACATATTAAGTTGAAATATACAAAGTACAGAGGTTGCGAAAGTAAAATTTCTTCTATGTAGGATATATTTACATAGGAGCTATCCGGAGAGGAAACAGATTAATCCTCGGGACGAGAATTCGTCAGGATAGGCCGAATGTTAGGAACTGTTTTAAAAGAAAAGAACTAAATAAACAAATAAGTGAATAACTGAGCTTAGTTCTCAATAAATGATGGATTGTATTCATAGCGTTATTATTTTATGTAGATTCAGCTGACGGTGTGATTCTGGGTTCCTGCGGTAGAGACGAGAGTCTTATTTCAGCAGTGTAGTGAATACGTTCTCAGCGATTACTTATTAAAATCCTACTAATTAAAGTACGCCATTAGGGCAGATCTGTCTCTATAAGGGTGTTATTATTATTATTGTTGTTATTGTGTTAGTACTGAATGAATGACTGGTGACGAGAGTGGATGGTAAGGCCGAGAGGTAGTCGTGGCCCAGGGGCGCCGTATCCGGGGGCTGAGCCGAGTGATACGAGAATGAATGGTGAGGCCGAGGGCATTAGCCAAGGGGCGCCGTATCCAGGGGCTGAGCCGAGAGATACGAGGATGAAAAGAAGTGAGCGTATGTGTGTGTAGTTTTGATTACAGGTGTTCCAGATGCATGCACAACCTACATCGAGATACTTATTCGAGTGACCGCCAGATAGGACAGCGAGGGACGGGGCGGGGCGCCCCCGGTGAGTGTAAATCATAATTAGTTACGTATTAAGAACATACAGCAGTACTTGTTTGTTACATATCACGAGTGATTGCCAGGAACCCCGATCACATTTCATCTGCCCATTGTTGCCTCTTGATAGTCTGACTACATGTTTACGTACTACACCCGTAAGGTAATCCTAATCATTAATTGTAAATAAGCTCCACTTGAAAACATACACCTAACAGTATAGTTCATAGGAAAAATTTTGTAGAGAATTGAATTTCCCATCGAAATGGCTTATTAAAAAATAAAAAAAATCAGCAAACATTTTTTTTTACTTTTTTGACTAATTTCTTTTTTTTAGTAGAAGTAGGCAAAGAAAATTGCTGTACAAATAAACTAGATGAGATTCCCTTCTAAATGATGCGTTTTCAAAAGTTTTTGGACTAATATTGACTGAGTTATTTATAACCGGTCAAACTTAAATATCTTTTAGATTTTCGTCATTTTTAACATAAATTTGAGTAAAAAAGTAAAAATAAATAAAGAAATTTTTGTTAGAAATCGAGCGAAGACTGATAATGTGAACAATTGCCGAGAGGCACGGGCTAAGTAAAATAAACAAATTCCTCGGCTAGGGCAGATGAGATACAAAGAACCATACATTCACCATTCAGCACTCGGCATTCAACATTCGACGGCAAACGCCCTTATTGACTAGCTGCTTTAAGTGCTTTATAAACCTTTTATATTACAATTTAAAAACTTGTATTTAATGTATAGGAGCCATCCATAAATTACGTCACACGAATTTTAGGACTTTTGAACCCCTCCCCCCGTCCTTGTCACAGGTTGTCACACTTTTATAATCCCCCCTTTTGATGTGACGTCACACGTTTTTTAAATTTAGGCATGTATTTAAAAATAATCGAGAGAAAACAGCTATTTTCATTTTTTACATTTTTTATTAAATAATCTAATAAAATCAACATAAAGTCCAATATTTCAGATAGCGAGAATGCTAAATTATTAAGATAGATAGATAGATCAAGTTCGTAGATTTTTATAGTTTTTTATTCACATCTAAATTTCGCGTCACAAAACTTTTGACCCCCCCTGCCCCTTGTCACACATTGTCACACCTTCTCTCCCCATTTACGTGTGACGTAATTTATGGATGACCCTTTAATATATTATAATATTCACTGATAATTAGTGTGTTTCTAACATCTTATTTTTTACTTTTTTAAATTGTTTATTAACGATTTTTTGCATAAAAATTTCCTTTTAAATTTTTTAAATAAGCCATTTCCATGGGAAATTCAATTCTCTAACTAGTTTTTCCTATGAACTATAGCGAAATTTTCCTTCGTTTTCGAGCTACAATTAAAAGACTGAAAGAGGTGCATTTTCACCCCTATCTCCAATTTCCACCCTCTAATTTAATAGCACTCCGCCGTTTTTTTTCATCTAAAATGACCACTTAAACGGTTCATGTAATAAAATATCTTTGAAAATACTATAATCAATAGTCTTTGTCAAATTTTCATTACAGCCAGATTCCTATCGCGTAAAAATCTGCATGGGATCTCAAACTTTCCGAAATTAATATCAAAACGCCCTCGAAACTTTTTATCGCGGCCGACTGACCGGGAAACTGCCGTATCTCTAAACCGGGTGGCAACACCTACGCGAAGAGGGTGCGAACGTCGACCCACCCCCCCGTTCGATTCCCGCGCACCCATTGTATCAGTTCTCACAACGCCCATTGTGACTCGCGACAATGTTAAGGATCCGACGTTTGTTCGATTCAATGGGGCTTTATGCGCCGCATTACCCATTTACTCGCCCAGTTTTGTCGGAGTTTAACTAACCGGCTGAATCAGATATGGGGGTATTGTACCCGGCACGAAAAAATGTCGCCGCTGTATTCACAGAGACGTCGGAATTTCCACGGTCTATTTTTTATGCGCATATTCGACGTGTTTTATATTATAGCTGGGGTGGAAATATAGGGCGCCTGTTATTATTTTATTAGATAAGACTATGGCAATGGAAAACTACTATGGAAATGGGTTACGTGATTTTCCGAACAGATGTGTATCAAGGGTTGCGTGAAATCAGCGGTTTCCAAACATTCTTCAGGTCGTCGTCCTAGTGTATACAGAGCGCAAATCGACCGTACNGCCCCCGGTGAGTGTAAATCATAATTAGTTACGTATTAAGAACATACAGCAGTACTTGTTTGTTGCATATCACGAGTGATTGCCAGGAACCCTGATCACATCTCATCTGCCCGTTGTTGCCTCTTGACAGTCTGACTACATGTTTACGTACCACACCCGTAAGGTAATCTAATAATTACTTGTAAATAAGCTCCACTTGAAAACATACACCTAACAATTTCAATGACAAATTAATTAAATAAAAAATAAAACTAATAGTAAAATATTAAAAACAATAAAACTAATGTTAGGATAATTAACGATTAAAAGTCGAAACAATTACTTTGAAAATAGGATATATTCAGATTGAACATACAATACTCGACCAGTCGTCAAGCAAGTCAACAAGTGAGTCCCTATTCAAAAATCCCTTACTCGTAACTAATTCTTTCTAGTGTCTACACTACTTGACATTAACATAAACAGTCTATATATTAGTGGATGCGGCGAACAGGGCCGCACTCCGATAGACAGCATCCCTAACACTAATAAGAAATAGATGATAAAGACACATTGTAAAAATTCATTATCTCTGTTTTGGTTAAGCGGAACATATTCAATCGTGATTCATTAGTTTACATTTTATACACATAATCTTTTGTTTAAAAAAGATGCTCTTCAAGAAATATGAAAATTTATAATGTCTAAGAGTATATCGTACTTTATTATATTGCTGAGGATGTTGAACGAAAATATTACAGAATTCATTCTACGTCTTTGCAATAAACTACACATATCAAAACGTTGTTAAAAAGAAACGTTTGGTGGGTAATGAATGACAATTAAAGTAAGTGTAAATGCAATTTAAACTTGAATTATATCATGAATAATAAAAGCTAATTTTTGTAAACTTTTTTCAGTATATTTTTACTGTGTTTAGCAAAAGAAAGACTAGTATTGAAAGGTATTTTTGAATCTTTAACCAAGTTGGAGGAAAAACTCATTAAGTTTGCAACTATGTGGTATTTGATTCATATGACGATTAAAACTCATGGTACAACATTTCAGGACACTCAGAGGCACTTAGTTAACAGCGTGCCAATTTTCGAGAACGCCTTTTTTTTTCAAAAAATCGATATATCTCGAAAAATAATCAATATTTTTAAATTTTTCAAAAATGAACTTTTCTGGCTTGCCGCGGGCTATGCTTGCAGTAAATAGCAAATATGGGCACGTAAATGTGAACGAGTTATAGACGAAGAGAAAAGAGAAGATTTTTAACGTTTTTTTCGATATATCTCGAAAAGTAACAAAGCAATCGATACTTACAAAAAATCAGTCGATAGATCTTTTTAAAACCTACAACTTTCTCATTTAAAATTCAACCGGTGCTATATTTTTTTAGTTATTTTAGAAAAACCGTTTTTTGCAACTTTGCGATTTTTTTTAACCATGTTCGCCATTTTGGATCGAGTGTATAGAACAAGAAACTCAATTTAAAATTTAATTTTCTATACGGTCATATTTTTTTTGTCCAGGTAATAATTTCTGTAAGCATTTCTCTATAATGCTTGGACTAAATAAATATGAGGTAATGCTTCATCAATGCAGAATATAACCCAACTTAATTCAATTTAGATATAATAATTTGTACAATGCAATTCGGCCTTTATTAAACCACGGTGAATATACAGGGTGATCTAGTCAAAATGTCATTAATTTTAAGGGAAGATAGAGAAAAATGAGTAGAATCTGAATAAGCGATTAAAAAATTTTTAAAATACATACTTACACTGAAAACAATATTTTCAAATCATTATATAAACCCCTTTTCGGACCGCTTCTGATTGCTAACAAACAAAGGTTTATCGAGAGTGAATCTTAACCTACCGTATTATTCGGTCACTAACCTAGCTTTTTTTACTACATTTTTAATCCATAGTGAACTATAAGCAGACCTTTTTATCAAAATTCATGAAAGAAAAAAATATTTTTTTACATATTAAATACTAACAAGTATTATTTATTTGTTAATAAAAACAAATGTATAACGATAATAATTGTTTTCGAATTTTAGGTTATTACAATTTAGTATTTACTCTATTATTGTTAACGTTTTCACCATGTTTTATAATTGAATATGAGTTTTTAGTGTTATGTTCAATTAATTATTCAGTTTATAGTACGTTTATCTAGTGACTAATTGCTATTCAAAGAGTAATATGGTACCTCCCTATTAAAAGTGACAAACGCTCATTCGTCCATAGCACTTTGTTAGTAAAGTTGGAATCCGCACTTTGATTCTGAAACGAATTGCAAAATTCAAGACGATTGGGGAAATCAGCTGTTTCGCTTCAACATTCGAACGCTCTGTTGTCCGCCGACGCATTCCCGGTCAGAAAATGTGATGCAAAATAGGGCACCGAATTATTTTTTTTCGATTTTCTGTCTTTATTAGTCCTTCCGAATACGTGGTTAAAATTAATGATATGAATCACCTTTAATTTAATAAAAACTCAGCAAAGAATTGCTTTAGGGATGTACCAATCAACCAAAGAGAGTTTATGATATAAGGAATCGTTGCTTGCCTACTGTTTATTTTCTAACACTGGTATATCCTGTATAGACAATAAAAAAAACAGTGAAAAATATGTCTGAAATGAAATAAGAAAGCTATAGCAACTAATAGAATTAATTTTAAATAAATTCGTTTATCAGAATGAATCAAATTAATTTATAAAATTGTCTAAATTAAAGCAATTTGATCTTTTTATGAGAAGTACATTTTTGTAAACGGCTGAAGATAATTAAATTCTGAAAACGGTGTTATATATCCATGTATCTCAAATGTAGGATAAAAAAAATAGTTATATACTAACACCTTCTGGTGGTAATCTATTTTTTTTTTCCAAAACATACTTCTGTTTTAATATCACTGGACAGAACATTTATTTAGCAATAAAGTAGGATTTTTTTTAATTTGGCGTTTCGTTTAACTTTCAACTCATATTATTATTTATTATTATATAGTAAATTTATATAATTTTAATTTATAAACATTTTTATAAAGTGTCCTAAAATTTACATGACATCAATGATGTTTGTAAATTGTCACATACATTTTATTCATTCTACGAAATAACTTTATACTGTTCATTTGGAATAAAAAAGTTCAAATACACTTCCGCCGCTTTTCGTATATTGAGGCTGAGAATTTAACACTTTCTTCAGAGTTTAGTTATCTTCAGTCGTTTTCAAGAAACCTACTGATAAAAAAAATTATCTTGTATCCACTATTCAAAAATGTAATATTTTTAAATTAGTATTGTAACTAATGTTGTCAAATTGTAAGGCCATGACGGGAAGATACCATCTAATAGTAAAGCTGTTACGTTACGTCACTTCTCAAATTTTTTAACCCGTTTCATCGACATGATAACCGATTCAATTTACGTCCAATAGCACACAATTTTTATTGCTTCTTTAAATAGAATAATATTTTCTGCATATGGTAATGTGATTTTTTTTATAGGGCTATATGAGAAAATAGCAATTTATTATACAAAGAAAAAAAAATAATAGATTTTAACCTACACGTTGTGAGGTTTGTTAGAAAAAAAAAACACCGAACGCTGGAATCTTACATTTTCCAGTGTATTCTATTTTTTTCTGTGACGGTATAATAACCTCTGTAGAATATGTAAAATATGACAAAAACTGGAAAATAATAAGTATACTTTGTTACAAGATGATACTTTGTAACATGTGTTTCATATCAAATAAATATTAACCATAATATTCTCCACAATGGAGATAGGGCACATTTTTTATTATTATTTAAAAGTCCGCACCAAATAGTGATTCGTTGTGGATGCATTTGTTTCTCAACAATCACTCGTGGATTTTCTGAACCCAAAAGTGATCATTTTCTTGATTAACGGAACCATCAAGATGAAAATGAGCTTCATCGCTGAAGATGATTTTGTTTGAAAAACCAATATCCACTTGTTCCATAATCCATTGAATGAATTCTCTTCGCTCTGCATGGTCAGTAGAATTCAGTTATTACGTCAACTGATCTTTGTAAGCATGAAGATGCACATCTTTCGTGAGAGTTTCTTGAAATGTCCAATTCTGACCACAGAGCCGAATTGATGTTCCTGGACTCAACAATCTCACGAACTGCTTCGCTGTTTAAGATCACTGATTGGTTCACTCTCCCTGAATATTTTAATTAATTGCTTCATAGTTGATAAACTTAAATCACTATTTTTAATAACCCTGAACTGCCAGCTGTCACGCTGTAATTTTTTTCGTTTTCAACACTTTACCGCACAAATGGCGCAGAATTAAAATCTTGCGTGAATTTTGGGACACTCGATATTAACAATATTCTTCATTTTGTATTCACTATACATATGTATCCTTTACAAATCGATTTTTGAAAAGGTCTGATAACAATATTAATTTGGAATATTGAATGAAAACTATATTTGAAGAATAACACTGTTCGCTGGTCCGTGCAAAAACCTAATTAAGTTAAGCAAAACAATCTAATTCCGCCTTGTAACTAACTGTAACTAACCGGAACCGGAAAACCCTGCATTATCTTCCAAATGACGAAACTAAGTTAACTGCCTACTGAGAAGTAATCACGTGTCTACATGATAACGTCTCAGTTTTACACAAATTCTGTGTTTGGTTTTAACTAACATTTGTGGGGTCGCCCGAAACATATTTATCACACAAAAGTAGAAAAATATAGTTGACAGATAATGAAATTCATGAGTTTCATTAAGAAGTAAGACAGAATTCTAGAGGATGTTCAAATTTGAGTTAACTTTTTAATTTTTTAATAAGACACAATGTATTCGGAATAACTAGATATCTTTATTGAATGTTAAAGTAGATATGTTGCAGCTAATAATGGAAAAAAGTCAGATAAGTGACCATCTCTTGCAGCTCTACAAGCTTTAAATCTTTTAGCAAAATTTTCCGTCACGTGTTCGCATAATAGTGTTCAATTTGAGTGATTTACTCAATTACGTTTTCCTTCAGAATGGTTTGAGGATTGTCAGCATAAACTTTGTCCTTCAAAAAAAAAAAAAAACATAAAAAGAAGTCTAATGGTGATTGATGGCCAATTAACATTTCCTCTTTGAGAAATTATTCAATTACCAAATTTCTGTTTTAAAAGATCGATCGATCTGATATTTTCTTCCAACTTCTGCATAACTTATACCAAATTTAAAATAATGTTTAACAATACAGGCGCGTTGTTCAGTTGTATACATCGTATTTATTAACCGTCATGTTTCTACTTAATAGCTATCAAAAAATCAAGACCATTGTAGCACAAAAAATACAAATGACGGCAAATTTAAAAAGTTAACTCAAACTAGTGTGTAATTCTCCTTTTGTGTTTAAGTTTCTATAAATTATTTTAGAGATACTGAGAGGCACTTCATTATGGACGTCAGAATGTCGACGCCACCGAATATTTTGTTAATTTTCGGGAAGTTCATTTGAAAGTTAATTGTATTTCAAAGAAAAAAATATCTCGCCTACACTTTACTCGAAAACAAGTCATTTTTGAGTTTTGAGTTATAACTTTGTTTAGTTTAAAATAACATAGTTGAATGAAGAGGAAATAACTGATACTGTTTATTTGAAAAGAAACATTGCAAATATCTTCGGCACTATTTGTAATTTTTTAAATTTAAAAACGAATCCGTGATTGCCATAAAGATATACACATTTTTGTCCATTTAACCATTTCTGTAACTCTTAAAAGATACCTGTATAGGAGAATTAAAAAGTTGTAACCCTGTATATGTACGTAAATCAATGCATAAAGATATCTGCTATTGAATAATAATATAATTTTATGAGTTTCATGCAAAAAAATTATTAAATAGCACGTGTAGGAAATATGTATAGCGATTCTTTTTATTGTAGTAATAATAGGCCGCTCTTTTCTCCAACACAAGTCTTCCACTTCTGGATATATTGCGGTTAGAGAATGCAGCAATATGTCCTAAGATC
Source organism: Anoplophora glabripennis (assembly GCF_000390285.2). Classification (NCBI taxonomy): domain Eukaryota; kingdom Metazoa; phylum Arthropoda; class Insecta; order Coleoptera; family Cerambycidae; genus Anoplophora; species Anoplophora glabripennis. The sequence continues at coordinate 1,372,783 of NW_019416623.1, read as the reverse complement.
TTTTAATAGAAGTATTTTACACCTTAGGCAGCGTGTTTCACAGTTTCCCGAGGTTTGAAAATTCTTTACCATATCCTTTTTATTATTTCTGTGTGCAATGGTTCATGAGGATATTTATGACTGTGGGAACATAAAGATGAAAATATATTTTATTACTATTTCACTTCGAGGTATGTGCCGTTAACACAAACAAATGTACCGATTTAGTGTGGAGTTTTATTTACATTTTTGTTCCCTTTACTGTTTTATACGGGGAAGTCGAAGGTCTCTTCTGTTCTGTAAACGCATTTTCGCATGGATATTTACTGTTTTGATTGTTTCTCAATCCGTTCCGACTATTTCATAGTAATTCTAATACACCTGTTCCTGCAAACTTATATAGGGTGGGCCATTAATGTGAGAAAGTAAAATAACTCCCTTGTTATTCATAATACAGAAAAAAAGTTTATATAAAAGTTGTACAGAATCAAAAAACCTAAAGGACAAAATTAATTTGAAACACACCGGGGGATGAGTAAAAACGAGACACGCCAGATATTACATTTTTTAAATGGAACACCCTGTATATTTTGCAAACGCATGGATTTCCGAGAAAATTCTATATATGACAATATAAACAGTTTATCATTTTAGTGCGGGGTTGCCAAGTTATGTAGAAAATTCTTCGAATTTTGGAAAAAACATGAAGTTGTATTAACTTTCAGCTACTAATACTTGGAACAAAATAATTAGACAGAGTTATAGGCAAATGTTAGACAAAGGTACCTATATTAGCTAATATCGATATTTTATACAGGGCATTTTTTATAATACGATAATTTTTAGAAAGTTTAAACTTGAATTTCTAAAATTTTTCAAATTTTATTCTATTTTATTCACATATCGGTCCACTTCAACTTTTATTGAGCATGTTCTATATCTAAAATTGTTAGTTTTTAAGATATAGCAACTTTTCTGAATAAACTTAATTTTTATTATTTTATAAAATACCACAAATAAATATTAAATAATAAAACTAAGTCAAAATGGAATGATTAATTATTAACTGACAAGTTGACACAATATGACAGTTTTTTCCAAAGCCATTTGCTATATGTTGCTATATCTTAAAAACTAAGAACTTTAGGTGTAGAACATACTTAATTAAAGTTGAAGTGGACTGATATGTGAATAAAATAGTACAATAAAATACATGGTGTTCCATTTGAAAAATTTTAGAAAATTAAGTTTGAACTTTCTTAAAATGATCGTATTATAAAAAATGCCCTGTATAAAATATCGATATTAGCTAATATAGAAGTCTTTGCCTAACATTTGCCTATAACTCTGTCAAATATTCCAAGTGTTAGTAGTTGAATGTTAATGCAACTTCTTCGAGGTCATGTTTTATTCCAAAATTCGAAGAATTTTCTACATAACTTGGCAACCCTGCACTAAAATCTTTACATTCCTATATACAGAATTTTCTCAGAAATCCATATGTTTAAAAATATACAGGGTGTTTCATTTAAAAAATGTAATATTTGGCGTGTCCCGTTTTTACTCATCGCCCTGTGCGTTTCAAATTAATTTTGTCCTTTAAGTTTTTTGATTCTGTACAACTTTTATATAAACTTTTTTTTCTGTATTATGAATAACAAGATAATACATAATATGTAGTTTTTTTTCTAATAAACTAAATTCGCTATCAAAAATTTTTTTTCTTAAATGTCATGAAAAAAATTCCAACCTGGCAACACTGTACCATTTCGCACTGTGACGTCATTGCAAACTTATCGTAAACGGACTGTAGATATAAATCGTATAATTCGATAGAACAATGAAAGTTATTATATTTTTTGTGAAACTATACGAAAATACGTAATTATTACTAGAGTTAGGGGTTTTCGTCGGCTAGTCATAGGCGTGTTCGTCGTAAACAAATACATAAACAGGTAGGTATAAATAAAAATAAATAAATTTACATACTTTATCAGCGAAAGGTCGTTTTTTATCCCTTGGCACGTTCATTATTATTAGAATATTAAAACACATATACACGAAGCAAACGCGAAGCCAATAACTGCCGTTATTACCGATTTCGTACGATGCGCTGTAGCGAAAGGCCGACGCGACGGTTATGATGCAGAAAATGCACTTTTTGATAGGTATTTTATTTCAAGTGAGGTTACTAATCTTTGTGTCTTAATCATATTTTAACTTGTATTACTTTTAAATATTTAACAATTTTGATAAACGATTCTTTACATTTTTTGGATTTTGGATAAAATATTATACTGCTGATCAATTGTTAAAGTATTAATTTCAAAACATTAGCAATTTAAATGTTCCAATCTACAATCAACCTCGCGATGTATACGAGTATATACTATTTCGGTGTAATACAGTTTTGCAGAGACAGAAAGACATTTATCTCTTTCTCTTAACATTAGCATATTGATTGTATCAAATGCTCCCCTTCTGTTTCTTCTCTGCTCCATTTTATGCTGTCAACTTTGCAATTTTCCGAGCGCAAATCTAGATCCATTTTTTTTTATTCATTACTTTTATTAATGACTGTTCACTGCTTTGTTTTTGTAAGAATGTGTGTACTATAAATAGATGAATTATTGACAACGGAAATGAATTCAGAGGACGATGAAAACTTTTATGAACGAAAAAAAAGTTAATACACGTTTTGAGTATACCACAGTATATCTATAAACATTTCAGATGCCTCTCACTATTTTTTTGAAATATAGGTAAAAAGGTTATAAGCTAATTCCAATTAATTTTAAAACACCACTAAATAAAATAATATCTATTTCTTTATAAATTTCAAAACTCAATATTTCAAGAACGAACATATCCATACATACATTCATTCTATGTATAAAGTTTAAACTTATTTTATTAAAAGTTTTATATTAGGCCTTGTTCTGAGGAATTCATAAGGTATTTAACAAAAATTATGTTCTTAATAGACCCCATTGTAGATAAGGTACTGTGCGTACCACTTTAAGCATGACACATGAATCAATTTTCAAAAATTGTTTTATCAACATGAAGTACTCTATGACATCTACCTCTCTTTATCTTTAGAATAAATAAAGAAAAAAGGAATTAGAAATTAGAATTAGTCACTGAACAAACGCCTTAATCGCCTCATCCATGGAAGTGGAACTAGTTATAGATAGAGCAGATTTGTCCATCCTGCGTAATAGCCCCACGGTGGGCGCCATGACGCGGATTATGCTCGATCTGACTACCTTGCGGTAGAGTTGACCTACCATCATGTCCCTTTAGCATGTTTAGAGGGTCATAGCCTCTCAGAATGGGTCCGGAAGGAGCGTTTCTGTCTGGGTTCGTTTTCACTTGCGGTGCTGGGACGTTAGAAGGGGGTTCCCAATTATCTCAAACGTTTCCCCTTTAACGTTGACCACGAGGGACGTTAGGAAAAGACGCGGAGATGATCGTTCTTCCTCCATTGTGAGTTCTAGTTGCTCTAATTGTTGTGTTTTGACCTAAGACGCACTTTGGACACTTGTACTTAATAAAAGTTTGTATTATTTAAATGTTTTGTGTAACGAGTTTTCAACTGAACCCTGTATATCACCGTCCTAGCTCTGGCTAAAAGTACTTGAGTTTGATAGTGTACGGGCACGGCCTACTTAGAGTGCCGGTACGTTAAGTTTTAGAAGCTTTGCAAGAATTGGAGAGTAAGACCTTTATATGAATTGCAGCGTGAAAGCTGTGTATGTACGTTGCGATCGAACTGATAATTTTTAAGAGAATTATAACTCCAAATGCAGTTTATTAATTCATGAATTTTATTGATTTACTTAAACATTAACAGTAACAATGTATGCAATGCGATGGTTGCTATACAATAGGAATCCTTAAGATTCAGGTCGAGTACACACTCTGACCAGACATCCGTGCTCTGGTTAATAAACTGCGGGAAACTTGGGTTGGTGCTCGCACACTGGCTGACTTGGAATAAAAAAACTGCGCCCTCGGCGAATATGGCCATGCGTTAATTAAATAAGATCATTTACGGGTGAGAATTTGAAGTCTCTTTGATGCTATTTTCGTTACTTTTTGGAAAATGGTACGAAAAATTTGATGCTCCTTGTACTCGTCGGCGACTTCGAGAAGATAGTGGCATACGTTGTCGTCATCGTCCGATGGAACGAAGGACTCTTGGCAGCAATAGTCACATTTGGTTGGCTTGGCGGTTATATTTTAGAAAGGTGAGTAAAAGTAAAATTTTTCAAAACATGAGGATTCTCTACGTAGTTAGGGGCACGCAGAGCTTGGTTCAGGGAGACTAGACAAGGAGCACGAACTCATACGGGGAATTGACAAAAGTCAATGTAATAGTAGTAGAAATTACTTGTAGTTTTTGCCTCTAGGGTCGTTAGTGTTCCTTGTACACCGACATATTTTCATTCTTTATTGATTTATTTATCTAATTCAAAGTCGCCGACATTATTTATTTTAAAATTTTTAACACACCACAAAAACGTCATGATTGATTTTTAATTCAAACTTCCGCGTACTTTTGTGCATCGTCATGGATGTCTCTGGGACGATTCTGGGGGCAATCGAGACATTTGCGGAGCCTCGCGAGAAATATTAGAAAGATTGGTGAAAAATTGAGTGCTTGTGAATTCTTTTTATGTTAGCGAAACTGCTCTGTGTTTTGTATTCGTATTTTACAACGGGAACTTTCTTATATATGGGCTACTTTTATAATTGTTACAAATATTTCAAACATAGGCGAATTTTGAAATTCCGTTAGTTGATGTTGATAACAATACACAAATATGGGAAATAACATTACTTGTTAATTCTACCATCACTGATTTTATAAGCTATGCTATTCTACTGTAAGCCAAAAAAGAAACAATTTACAGTTATTTCGATTTATTTTCACTTCTGCACTACAGGGTGTCCCGAAATTCATGCAACAAAATTTGGTCACAGATTCTTAAGACAAATTTAGGGGACCCGTATTTTTTAATTTTGCCAAGTGGCCCCCTCTTTCGGAGTTACAGCCCCCTCCGGACACCCTGTATATGTAGAAAGATACAATTTATGTTTCAAACTTCCCGCATTTAAAATATGGTTTTTGGGGCAACTGCTTGGAACGCTGCTTATTTTTAAACTTTAGCATGTGAAAATTTGGAATAAATTATAGATATAAAACTCTTAACTTGCATGTCTTTAAATATAAGATACAAATATTTTATTGACCAAATGTTATTATACGCTTTCTATTTTTTTTTGTAGTATGTGATCTCACTGTTTCCTGGTCGTAAAATTCTTAAGTACAAAAAGTTGCTGACTACAGATGTACATTTATCTGTGATATCTAAAAGCAAAACAGAATTATTTTTATTAATTCACTGCAGCCAGCAGGAGGAAGTACTGCAGGTATTTCCTCTCTTTTGTTGCCTAATCCTATCATACATCCTGCTGCTTATCACGCAACTTCATTGAATTTTACAGCACAAAGACCAGCATGAAACGATTTGCTATGGTTTCGTTTAAATTTCTATAATTTTTCATTCGAAATAAGACTAAGAACGGAGAAGTTCACCGTAGTGCTAAATCGAAACACATTTCACGGTAAAGGACTTCCAAAATAGAATAAAGTTGATCAATACATCTCGCTGCGTTCGCCGAAGTTTCTTGTACATCCTGCAAACTGCTTTAAAACTTAACTTTTTCCTTGTTTACACAGGAGGAAGGAAGAGAGCGGAGATTGATGAGAAAGCATAACCCCTTACAGTTGGTTTTTAGAAGAACGATCAACGATGAGTAGGTTGAAAACAGAAAACAGAAAATTTATCAGTTTAAGAACCGATGTTCTTAAATAAGAAATTTAAGACACATACGCGGAAAAAATTATATTAAAATGCAAAAAAGACATACAAAGAGTAGCCAAACATGCACTGTAAAAAATCGGAGTGACTGAAAGCAATAAAAGTACGGAATGAATCCATTGAGTGAAATGATTGAATACATCTTCACTCAATATATATTTTGATAATTTTACTCATTTGTGATGTTTGAACTGAAACTGAGTAATTTCACTCAAATATAGGTACCCGTTAAATAAATTCTCCAGATAAACTCGTATTTGGTACATTTGCACCTAAATCGGAGTAAATGTCCACATTATTGAGTGACCCCTATGGTTGTCGTGCGTTGTCTTTGTCTATTGCCTTCGTCCCCATTAGGTCATCCCGTGGCGTGGTGTATGTACTGTTGGACAAGTATCCGTTTATCCGATTATTTTGGTGACGATTGTGTTTAAATGCAGTGGTTTGATTACAATAATTAAAAACAATAATATATTGAGACTCGATGATATTTAGTTAAATAAACGGATAGTTAGATTGTTACATATAATTACTTATGTATATGTAACGTACAATATAGGGCATGGCAATCTATTCATCCGATCAGTTTACCAATGCTTTTAATCGAGACGTAAAATATTGTCTCTAAAACAGATCTGTGTAGAAACCACTGTGGCAGCTTAGTGTTTATGACTTTAATACAATTATATTTAAATTAAAATTAAACGAGAATATAAACCAAGTCTGAGTAAAAAATGACTCAATAATAGTTAAATTTAGAGAAAAAGTCAACTCTTACTTGGTCTAACATACTCAGAATTGAGTCAAAAGTCACTCACTTGAGCAGTTCACAGAAACTCGGATTTGAGTAGAATTCACTCTGTTGTAATAGTTTCACTCACAAAATTTTAGTTGTATTCATACTAATAGAGTGAATATTTTACTAAATCGGATGTGTGGAGAAATTGAGTAAAATTGAGTGAAATAGAGTGAAATTTTTTAGAGTGTGTCAGACATTTACAAAAATTGGTGGTCTTATTTTCTATCTGACTTAATCACAATTTTGTCTATATATGAAAGTTTTTAAGAAAATTGTATTGTATTTTATAATTTGGTACACATACAGAACAAAAAAATACCACGACTTGTTAAATGATGAAATTGACCGATATTTTTGGATGCAACTGCTTAGTTACTTCTTGCATTAATTCAGGAATGCATTGATTAGATGTTCCTTTTATCAATTCTATACTATATTATTAATTGAATTCATTAAATTACATATTTTGTCGGTCCTAAATATGTAGATAAATTACATTATTACCTTGTCAGTTCTAGACAGCTTGATGTTCCGTACATTTATTTTATTTCCTCTTATTTTAAATTGACGCCTGGATATGGGCCGTCACAGCGTTAAACTTCCAACCCCCCGTGACACTTATCATTTGTTACATCAGCCCTTGCAACTGTCAGCAACAATGGGTCCGTGGACTGGCCTAGCCATCTACTTGACATATTTCCATTGTTTCTTTTTTAGCGACGGTATTTTTTCTTTCTTTCGTTCCTGAAATGGTCTCGTTTCCAGATATTTTGTAGCGAACAGAAAAAAAAACATATTTTATGGAGCTCAATATTATACAATTAAACACCAATATTCATATGGTTCCGTTTTTTTTTTGTCATCACCATTGTTAACAGAAAATAAACTTGATTTAGCTTTAAGATTAAGATATTAACTTTTACGTACGATATGTTGGTAGAGGAAATAATACGAATAAGAATGTTAAACGAGACATCAGAGAGACAGTTAAGGATAACAAAAAAGAAGAATATCTGGCAACAACGTATCTGCAATATATACAAGGATACATTGACAAGATAGTCTGCAGTAGTTACTGAATACGGGGCAGATAAAGATCACGCGTTAGATCTAACTGATACTAGAATATCATATTTCTAATTAAAAGAGATATGATTTTGGTCAAAACTCTACAGGAGGCGACAGAAATTCAGAAGAATCGATATAATTTCAATCGACAATTTATTAAAATCAATTACCAGAACGACAAGTCAATGATTATAAGACATGAACGCCATGGAGTAGTGTATATAGAAATATACATACTAACCAAAGGACTTCAGGTCAATTAGCAATTGCAGAACACAAGGCAAACACAGGACCCGCGATAGACCTAATACCTGAATTTTAATGAGATACAAGTCTCTACATCTAGGTAATAAAAATTCAGAAGGATCCAGATAATTTTAATCGACACGAGGGGTAAGAACAATCTGGAGTTTGGAAATGATTTACCTACAAAAATCAAGACCCAGAATGATATGGGCCAATTACTACAAGGCATTCACCGGACCAACCAGAGGACATAATCTCCAGAGTTCCTTCTGAAGAAGAGAGCGATATGTCTCTCGAAACGCCAAGAAACCTAAACCGACGATGTGGCAATCATCCCAGAACTTGTTCAGCCATTTTCCATATTGTTTATATTAATGTTATTAGAGTCTAAAACGTAATCGTAAGTTGATTTTGGCTTTACAGTTGCAACTCTCATAAATTACGTCATCTGACAAGGCAATTTACACATTTTTTAAAAATACAGTGATTCTGTAATAACAAACATATACTTACAATATATCTAGTAAGTCAAAAACCGTGGCAACATGAATCTTATAAATACAAAAAACAAAAAATTTTTGGTATAGAAGGCCTATCTTTCCTTTCTTAGGTAAGAGTTATGGAGCACCTAAAAGATGTATGTACAACTCTCAGTGTAATCAGCGAGAACATCTCATACACTATACAAGGGTGTAACTTTGAGTGGAGGTCATATTTTCGTTTCTTTAGAAACATGTATCCATAGTTTATATTTTAAATTCCGTCATGAAAACTTAATTATTTTTATCCTTTTTTTAGTAATTTTCTTACCCCGTCACTGGACCAACTAATGTAACATCAAACAACGGCGCGCTTTAGTCGCAGAGTATGCATAACTGGGCTGTGCATTGTTGGCAAATCTTGTTTTTAAAGGAAACATCGTTAAAAAGAAAATTTCTACAAAACTCGCACGTTACTTTTGTTGACCGGGTGTTTGCCACGAGCGCTACTATCCCACAGAAACTAAAGTTTAATTTTTTTAAATAAGATAAACTATGAAACAGTATTTAACAAGTAACCTAGCAGCAACTCAAGCAGTAATCAATAATGATAAATGAAATACAGAAAAATAAATAAATAATCAGTTTACTTATCTGATTTTTTATAGCGACAGTTAAGATTTTGTGGCAAATCTTCGAGTACTACTACCTGGATATTCTTCCACGGCATTTAAAATCTCTGGTAGTATCTTAAACTTAAATATTGAACCAATCGGACAAATATTTTGTTATTCGGTACTAATAAATCGGCGTAATCTATCTCATATCGTCTTATTTGCTCCTGACAAAAACTAGGCTCTAACCATATCAACTCTTTCTTGATTCGTAAAAATGCTTTTTCATAATGTACAAAAACTTATTATAAGATTATACATCACATAAAGGCGCTTTATGTAGAACCTTTTTGACCTTTTCCAAATCAATAAAATCGAAGATTAAACAAATATGTAACCAAATGAAACACTGCAGTTTTCCGCCATTCTTGTTTTGTATCAGACGGCTCATCAGCGCATTCAAAGGCATACGCAACAGAACAGCGGTTATGCATTCTGTGGTCGTTACAGTTCCCATAATTTTATTTCTAACATTATTTACAAGTAGACTAGTGAGTGGTATAGGTGAAATGTCTTCAAGTATTTTTCCAGGTGTAATATCGTACTCATAAATTAGCGTGTTTTGGATTAAACAAAGTCCAGAGGGCCCCGCTTGTGCATTGTAATTTTCAGAGATTGGTTTTACTAACGCAGGTTTTAAGTAAACTCCAGATGGATCTGGCTTTGGAATATTTTGAATGTTCTGTAACAGATAACAATAATAAATCTTGGTCTGTCTCTCCTCCGGTTTATTGATTCGTCTATCCTCCGACCAGAGGAAAGACGGATTAGTGAATCAGTGGAAAAGTACGAGGAGTTCAAACAAGAACGTGGAAAACTAATGTTGAAAACGAATCAGTTGTGCCGTGAGTCACATGTCAGATTATTAACCACGTAGGAAATGACATCATCAATTCGTCAACATATTTAGAATGGCCTGCAGCCATAAAATTCAATATTTTGATATTACACTGGTAATCCTAACTTGTACTTTTTGGTATTAGTACCTTGCCAAAACATATAAATAAATATTTACACACCAAGTTTATAATTTTTACATAATTTACTTTTTCTAATCTTTTTAAAAATATAATTTAAAAAATGTAAGACAAAAATAAAGGGCATATAAATTTCAAGATTCTACTCAGACGAGAGAATGGTACCTGTATATTAAAATACTTTTAAATCTGACTTTTTACAAATATTTTTTTGATAATTTTTTTTACAATTTTCAACAACAAAAATACTCAGAAAAACCAATTTTTTTTTAAATATGTTGCTATTTGATATCGAATCATCGAATTGAATACATTTCTTACATGAAGATGGAAACAGTTCCTAATAAAGTTGAATTAAATAAAATGTAGAATATACGTACTTATTTAATTAGTACCGAAGAGACTAGATACTTTCATATTTCTTGTTCAATACCTAACTTAACCTAAATTTAATATACCTATTTACATTATTTTAATTAACAATCATACTTACTATTTTATAAAGGGTGTCCCAGTGGCAGCGTACAAAAATTTACCAGGGGTAGACCAGACCAAAAGGTTAAAATTCTTATAAAATATTTTTCTGCGATGCACTCTCGCTGAGTTACAGGGTGTTGTTCAGAAAAAAATAATAACAACATTCCGCATTAATTCAAAAACCCTTTTAGGAATTTAAGTAATTTTTGGGAGAAGTGTACATCTATTAAAAATCATTAAAACTGGATGGCGCTTATTTCGATCTGACGCTAGGGGCGGCCTAGATCAACTTGCCCTCAAGTCTTCATAACTTTTGCATATCCTAGCTTAATGTAATTTGATTAAGTTTTCCTGAATCTGCAATCGATTCTGAATAAAAGTATGCACTTGTTTCGTAGCTCAAAAATGAACCGTTTTCGATTAAATTGGGTCTAAAGTATCGCCTGCATTAATTCGTAGAAAAATGCATGTAAAGATTTTATTTGTTGTTATCTAGTAGGTACCTGTCATTATAAAAAACAAAGTTGTTTACCGTTGAGGTACTGTTTCCTATGTAGCTGCGGTTCAATGAATATGAAGAAACTAAACATGTTTTCTATGAATTATTTAATATTTGGTTACGTAAAAATAAAATTGAAAATTTGTAACAGAAACGAAATTATGTTAGCAAACTGGCAATTTAAAAAATAAAAATAGAAAATAATGCCCTTCTTCTCTACCACTTTGGCGATCGCAGTTGTATGTTGCTATGTTGCATTAGTTGCATAATTAATTCAATAAATGCTCGAAATGCTGTCCATTTACTTCAGTGCATGCCCGACATCGTTTGACCTAGGTATTATAAATCCAAATCAACGGTTACATGAATTTGCTCGGCAGCTGCATTAATTTTTTTGAAGTAGATTGTCTCCCGTGTTACTGCATCCAGTTGCTTCATATGACCCCAGTAAAAAAAATCAAGCGGGTTGAGGTCAGGCAACCACATAATAGGTCCATTTTTCCCAATCCAGCGTTCTGGAAAATGTAAATTGAGCCACGCAGGTACCTGTCCTCCGTTACGAGTAGGTGCTCCATCTTGTTGGTAGTAGATTTGATTTCGCAAAGCTGAGGGAACGTCATCTAGTACGCCATCAACAAATTTTTCTAAAAAACCTCTGTATCTGTCTAAATTCAAATGGTCTACAATAATTTGATGAGGCAGAATGACTCCGTTGAAGATTCCTTCCCAGACATTTATGGAGAATCTTCTTTGAAGCACGGAGGGACATGTCACATGCGGATTTTCAATGGATTAGACATGAAAATTTTTAAAATTATTTATAGCATTTCTCGTAAAGATAGTTTCATCGCTCCACAATATCATTTGATGGAAATTTTCGTCATTATCGATATAATCTAACATCCACCTGCAAAATTGTATCCTTTTTTCGGAATCACCAGAGTGCAAAGTTTGTACTTTATGTAGGTGGTGAGGGTGCAGTTCTTCTCGGTTTAAATCTCTCCAGACGCTGCTTCGTGGAATACCTACTTGCATATTCTTCGGATACTGCTGGAAGGATCATCAACAACAGCAGCTATTACATTTTCTTCTAAAATATTTACATCTTTCAAATTACCTCTTATTCTGGTATTTCCAACTTTAACATTCCCGGTCTCACGGACTCTTTGGAATACGTGCTGTGAAGGTTGCCTTCTATTTGGAAACCTGCGTAGATACTCTCGTGAGGCCACCAATGAATTTCCATCACAGAAACCGTAGACAAATATCATATCGGCATATTCGTTGTTGGAAAATTTCATAATATTTAATATCTTGTTATTTTGTAAACTTAATTTCTCATAAATTTGAGTACTGTAATTAATTTTTACATGTACGCTTGTAAACACCTTTTTTTATAATGACTAGATAACAACAAATACAATCTTTACATGTTCATTCATTCATTCATTGAAAACGGTCCATTTTTGAGCTATGAAACATTCAGGGAAACTTAATCAAATTACATTAAACTAGGATATGCAAAAGTTATGAAGACATAACCATGAGGACAAATTGGCCTAGGCCACCCCTGGCGTCAGATTGAAATAAGCACCATGTAGTTTTAATGACCTTTAATAGATGTACACTTCGTGTAAAAATTACTTAAATCCCTGGAAGGGTTTTTGAGTTATTGCGGGAAGTTCTTATTATTTTTTTCTAAACAACACCCTGTAACTCGGTCAGAATGCATCGCAGAAAGATATTTTATTATTTTATAAGAATTTTAATCTTATTTTGGTCTGGTGTACCCCCTGGTAATTTTTTGTACGCTGACACTACGACACCCTGTATAACTTGTTCAAATTTACAGGGTGTCCTATTTTAAATAATGCTTTACAATATCTTCTTAAGGACGCACTTTTAAGAACTAAAACTTGATGATCTTGACCTGTACCCAAAGGTCAATCGTAGGGGTCATTTGAAGGTCAACCTGTATTTTTGGATATGAAGCTTCTTTTCTGACTCCGGTAGGTCTTTATATTACGGGACAAAGTGACCCTAAAGGGTTATTTTAGAGTCATATAAGGTTCTGAATAAGATTTTGCGATATTTTTCGGGAAAACACTTAAGATAAAGGATTCTAGTTGAAAGTTGTATGTTTTGATGGGGTCATACGATGATGACCTTGACCATGACCTAGACATAAAACTTGAATGTCAAGTCAAGTTACGAAATGGGAGAACCCTTTAAGTTAAGGCAAAATCGTTTTGACCCAGACAGTCATGGCAAGATCGCTATGACCTAGCCAGTCGAGGCAAGATCGTTATGACTGTGTCACAAGGCAAAATCGCTATGATCGGGTCAAGTCGACATCTCGTTTGACACTGATTTTTAAGCATATATTTAGCCGTTATTTTTCTGTCTTTAGTAAAGTGTCTCAGTTCACACATATTGAGTATTTGCAACCACCTAAGGTATACTAAACCTAATTTTCAGTCATGATTATTATCCCTAAATAATTTATTGAGTTGCTTCGCTATAATATAATGTTAGGTTATGTTTTAGATAATCGGAAGTTATGAAAAAATGATCTCTTCAGCACTGTTTTAAGATTCAATTAGATCTTAAATGAATAATAGTAATTAAAATAAAACTAAAGAAACACGTACTTAACTATTTGTTTTTACTCGAAGAACTCTTCAAATACAAAACAGCCATTTGTTTATACTCAATACCATTATACTATTCACAGTAGACAAATTGCCAGATTGGGCTATTATAAATCTTCATTATTGTTAATTAATTGTAAGATCACCAAAACTCATGCGTTGTCTATGTCAAAGTTTGCTACACTACTAAACACCTTGTATAGCTATCTGAAACAAACACCAACGACCAAAGCGTCTTAGTAGACAACAAATGCCTTCCTAACTATTTTTTTTTTTTAGTTTTAAGCATTATTAACTGCCGCCGAGATTGTAAAAATAATAATTTTATAAGTCACCTCGCCTTCGTTCAGCTCCTGGTACTTCAGTGATAACAGTGATTTATGTTTCTGTGGCAATTCTGATGCAGTTAATTTATCTGGAAACTTCTGGATACTCCTCCGTAACATGATAATCGATTACGGTACAAATTGCTGCTAGTTAAGTAATGTTCCATTGAGCGAATAAAACATAATGGTAATTTTTTATTTCAAAGTACTTGTACAGGATAGTCCGTTAATGTGCCAAGTAGAATAGCTCTGTTTATTAAGATATAGTAAAATGTTCAAATAAAAGTTACAGGGGGTGAAAAACAGTTATTTAAGATAAAACTGTAAAAGGATATTCTTTATTACACGAATGGCTAGATTAAAAACACGACTGAAGTGATATTTGGGACGCGAGTGTTTCTAAAAGCCGCGTAAGTTTAATAAAGATACTTTTTATAGAAGTGTTTCAGAGACTGCACACGCGGCAACGCTAAATTTTAATACCTGAGAAATCACGCCAGGAATATGAATTGCTGTAGAAACGATTCAATAATTAATGTAAAGAGTCTTACGGAAAATGTATTCCTTGATATTTTTTTCAGAAAGGGTAAAGTATACAGGGAGTATTACGAAGAGTGCCCAGTAGGACTATCTCAAAAAGCAATCAAAATTGAAATCTAAAAATTTGTATACAGGGGTTCATCAAAAAGATCTATTCAATGAAAATAGTGTCAACTTGCTCACACTTCCGGTTGTACCGAAAGTCATCATGAACTTTGTTATTTCAAATGGAACACTCTGTATATTATTGCATTTTTTAATTCTATGGTAAAATCTAGACTAATTTCATATAAGGTACTAGAGGCCAAAACGTAACAGTTTTCAAGTTGTTATGAATTTTCGAAAAAAATGAGGGATGTAAGTGATTTTTGAAAATAGAATAACTCCGATATTATTATTAAAGAAATTTGTTATGGATAATTTAGAAGCAATGGAATTCAATTCAACCAGTTTATGTCAGATTTGTAAAAATTCATACTGAGTGTTTAAGAACGTGTGACCAATATTGTGAGGTTAAAGTTGAATTTATTCAAATATTTCAAATAGTACACCCTGTATATTATTACATTAATTGATGCACAATTAAATTTACTTTAAATTGATACTATAGTTCCCTATACCCAAAGTTAACAGTTCTTGTGTAAATTGGAAATTATTGATTTCAACACAGAAAAATGTATGCCAAGCATGTGGGATCATATTCATAATTTTATACAAGATGTTTTCTACAGATACTCCAGTACAAATTTCCTTTTCTTCCATTGTTCTCATTTTAATTAATATTAAAATATCTCTATATTGCAGATATAAAATTTTTTAAGTAAAAATTACCGGAAAAAATTATTAAGTTCTCTTTATATTGTTTTCATATTTTTTGTGTTTGATAGAATGTCCTTACAATTAAATCTGGTCTTATAATCTAAGGTAATCTAATTATTATTTCAGGCAATAAACCAGTAATTTAAAGAAATGGAACAGTTTATTGAATATGATTAATACAAAAAATTTGTAAATATTAGAAACAAATTTATAATGGTATATACGTTAAGAGATTTTCTTCTAATATTGAACTTTATAAAATCTATAAACTATTTTCATTCCTAAATATGGAGGGTGAAAATGTGACTTCTTCGAAATTATACAGTAACTTTCCTTTCAGTTAAGTGTTTTTTTTTTAATTTGGTATCTATTATTGGTAATTTCTTATAGGAAAAAAAAGTTGTACAGTTTAAATGGCCCTTATTAACCACGAAATTGTATATAAAAATTTCAGGGGGCTATAAATTACTGAAACTTGAGATACGGTGGTTTTCAAGAGTGCTGAATTAAGTCACGTTGCCAGATTTTCCAAAAAAAGGTAACATGATTTTAGGAAAAATCTCAAAAAAAAGATCATACCACAGTTATGTAGTGGCACCATCACTATCTACACTTGGTCCGGTAGATGCTATAAGTTAACCTTGTATATATACAAGGTGGTCCGAATTTTATGCAGGAAACTTCGAGGGTAGATAGATCTCTTTAAAATAATATGTGTTTGCCTTATAAATATAGGTCTGGGACGGCCCCATTTTAGAGATACAGGGTGTTGAGGTTTTAAAAAAATTGATTTTTTGTTTATATCGCACACTACCTTATAGGTGGTGTAGAAAGGAGTGTAAATAATTTTGTTGATGTGCTTACAAATTGCACTTACTTTTAAACATAAACAAATATTCTTGTAATATTATCGTTAGAAGTGTCTGCCACAAGGGGATTGTATTGGTATGAATAACTTGAGAACGGCGAAAAAATTAAAGTTACCTTTTTTACGAATTTTGTGCATTAAAATATAAATCAGTTACAATGACATGTAAAAAATGCAGTGGCGTAGGTTTTTTTTTGTAAAAAAGGGGGTGACCCCTGACCAGTTGTACACCACTGGTTGAACCTTTAAAGCTCATATTTCAGGGAATATAAGGCCAACTATCATACGTTATATGTACCAAATTTTATTCAGATCGGTTAATAGATTAACTTAAGATATAAACAAAAAATCAATTTTTTTTGACAACTTCATCACCCTGTATCTGGAACGGTGCCGTTCCAGATCTATGTTTATAAGGCAAACACATATTATTTTAAAGAGATCTATCTGCCCTCGAAGTTTCCTGGATAAAATTCGGACCACCCTGTATATATAAAAATAATCTTTGAAATTGTACGACCCACTAAAATTTGGTTGCAAATATTTTTAAATTGTTTTTAATTATTGTTTTTGTGTCTTCCTGTTTGTATGTATTATTGATGCATGTACTGCTGCATACTTCTTAGGCCTTGTAGTAGATGGTTCTTTCAGCTCTTCTTAGGTAAATCTGTCTCCATATGCCTCGAGGTGTTTTAGATGATATTAATGTGTTCCTTTAAGAGGCGGCCTATCTTGTCAGTCTACATCCTTCTATACAGGACAGACAAGTCGCTGTCAGATATTCCTCTTGTTTTTGTCCTTAGTTATTTGTTTCTTCGAAGAATAGATCGTATGTGCTGTAGTTCCGCGTTCAAGTGTTCCAGCTCACAGATGGACCGTACTAGATGTACTAATGTGTTGTACAACAATACCTTGTTTCTGGCTGGCTAGCGGCTGTCTAGAAAAGAAGTTTAAGATATCAAAGGACTGAAGGAAATGAAGAAACTGCCTTACTACCAGCTTCTACAGAACTCGATGTATAAGAACAACCCAAAATCAAGGAAAAACTAACATTTGTTGCCAACTTTGACACCCTCTAGCGGGCAAATGAAGCAACTTTGAGTAGAGATAGGTTTCGTTAAATCATTTTATTTTGACCACAAAAATCTGTGATAGTTCCATGTACAAAGAGATCCAAAATGATTATCTAATTTTCATTTGCTAAAATTGATTTCCTGTTCGCTGTCCTGTCAAAATTAGCATTGACAGACAGGCATGTTTGTAAGCTAGTCGAACAATACCGGTAGCGTTTGAAAAGGAAAACTCAAAGGAGAAGGAAGTTTTGACAGAAGTAACTGTAGAAGATGCAGAAAATAAACTTCAAGTAAGACTAACCGAATCACTATTACAGTCATCTGCTCAAACACGTAATACATCCTTTATTACACTACATTTATAATTAAAAATAATAATTATATGCTTTCTTTTGGTTCATGTCACAGAGCGTTAAGAAAGCTACAGCTCAAACGCATAAAGTTATTTTTTACAGGAACTGGAGCCACTGATTACTGAAAAACGTATTCGGTACTGCAGCGGTTGAATGACAATGTGAATAATGATGGCATTTTAGATGTACCTTATTTTCGCATGAGGCATGATTTCATTTAAGTGGTTATATCATTTCACAAAATTATCATTCGTGGAATACAGAAAATCCTCATGTTTTACGTGAAATAACTCTACATCCTGTTAGAATTGATGTTTGGGTAGCTGTCACGTAGAATTATGTGACCAATTTTTTAATGAAAATGTAAATTGTGAGGTATGTGGGTAACAAATTCTGTAGCTTTTCTTAGAAGAGTTTCACGATGATGACTGCCCATGTATCACATGAAACTATGAAATTTGTCAGAGAATATTATGATGACCGCGTAATTAGTTAAAGTATATGGCCACCACGTTCCCCAATATTGATCGCTTCCGTACAGCCGAGAACCTCAAGAAGCTATTTGTAGATATATACAATTACAAATTTTACTCAGGTCTTGTATTATACGTGTTTAATTTTAATAATATGAAAAAAGGGTAATTATGAGTTTAAAAGGCAACGGACAACATATATTGTACATTTTATATGAACCGTTATCATTATCATCATCGTCATCTTAATCCTTATAGTCGTCTTCCTCGTCTATCATTGTTATCGCTATTATTATCATCGTCGTCATCATTATTATCGTCATTATCATCATCGTCACCATCATCATCGTCACCATCATCAACTTCAGTGTACCTAATCATTGTCAATGCTATGCCATCGTCTTTATGACCAACTTCATTTTCATCGTCATCTCGTTATCAACACCATTGTCATTGTTCAACATCATCATATCACCTTTGTTATCACTATTATCATCTTCATTTTATATTGCGGTAATTGTATGTTTTCAGTTGAATATTACTTTACGAGTCACTTATCGAATATGGGGTAGCATGAGTAGCTGGTTTTTAGATGAAATAACATAAATTTTATTCAACTGACTCTTTCAAATCAAATACTTCAATGTCGGCTAAAAAGAATATAGCAAAACCTTTATAACGAGCATTCAAATAAAAACGTGGTCAAGTTGGTTCTGAAAATTTGGACGTAGGGCGTAGCGTATAGCAAATGAACTTAAACGTCATCTGTCAAAGCGCTATATCGCCGCTATCAATTTGAATATTTTCGTTTTAAAAAGCGTTTAAAATGGTGTTTTCTCAAGAACAAAAAGTGTTTATCATAGAGTCCTACTTTAGAAATGGACGCAAGATTGATGGAATATGGAAGTATTCTATTGAGGAATGTTTCATAGAATTTCAAAATCAATTTCCCGGCGTTGTTGAGTACAAAATTTTTCAAAGTGCAGTTCAGCGTTGTGTTAATGTTTTTCGTGAAACGGGCAGTGTAACAAGAAAAGAAGGAAGCGGCCGACCTAAAAAGCGGACTGAAGAATTAAAAGAAAATGTCCAACAAATAATGGAAAATGCGCCAAGAACTTCTGTACGTGTTTTATCACAAATGGTGGGAGTATCAGTCGGTACCTGCCACACAGTGTTAAAAAAAGATTTGCGTTTGTTCTCCTATCGTTTAACTTGTCAGCAAGAACTTCATGAAGTTGATTTTCCGCGACGGGCTGTATTTTGTGAATGGTTTTTAAACAACTACGGTGAACTTCATAATATCACCTTTTTTTCTGATGAAGCCTGGTTTCATTTAAGTGGTTACGTAAACTCACAGAATATGAGAATGTGGTCTTCTGAAAAACCAGATAACTTTTTTGTCGAGGGCCCTCTACACGCTCAAAAAATTGGAGTTTGGTGTGCTCTCAATCGAAGGAGGATTTATGGACCTATTTTTTTTAATGGTACTCTTACTGCGCAAAGGTATAGAGAAGAAATTATCGCTCCTTTTGTTAACCAGCTGGAAGAAAACGAAATTACAAACTTTTACTTTCAACAAGATGGCGCAAGGGCACATACGGCAGGCGAGACGATGAATATGTTGAGGGAAGTTTTCCAAAATCGACTAATAAGTCTCAATGCTGAACATGAATTTCCACCGAGGTCATGTGATATTACGCCGTGTGATTTCTTTTTGTGGCCTTACCTTAAAAACACTATTTTTGAACTGCCTATTCCTGATTTAAACCATCTGCAGGCTCGACTTATAGACAAGATTCGTGAAATTAACAATACCCCGAGCATCTTAGAAAATGTCTTTAATTCTTTGAGGAACAGGTGTGAAAAGTGCTTGGAACAAGGAGGGGGACACTTTCAGCAGCTGCTTTAATTTATTGTTATAACAAGGAGGGGGACACTTTCCGCAGCTCCTTTAATTGTTTGTTATTGTTATCACGATTATTCTTTAAAATAAAGTTATATAGTCATAAACGTTATTGAAACTGACAACTGCTATACAGCTCGTTGAGAAATGAGGTTAAGTTGGTCGCTATAAGCTACTCCCTACGTCCAATGTGTCAGAGCCAACTTCGACCACGTTTTTATTTGAACGCTCGTTATAAAGCCGGGTATCCATTTGTATCAAATGCCCCGTAACGTAACACCGAACATGTTACGTTACAGCTAGTGGAGACGGAAAATTGTTGCATGGTACGTGTATCAAATTTGACACACGTAATTAATCCGGGACGAACCATCAGTTGTCGGTTTTTAGTCGTCGCATCAAAGGGATGCAACAGTACTTTCTGCCACATGTTGAGACGGGGTTATCCTTTTAGCCGCAACGTTGCCAATTGCACATGTGATTTTGTTTTATTTTTTGTTTCGTCAGTCTTTTGTATATGGTCTGGGGTCACTCTGTTTTCTGCAGTGACTAGATATAATGTGTTTTTCTGTGTTTGTGCCATGGAGTGGAGTAAAGAAAAGATTTCCAGAGATTTCCGTTTCATATTCTTCAAAATTGTATGACAAATAAAAATATATGACGCTGCTGCTAACTGCAATTGCAGTGACAAATCCATTATTGCAGTCAGGTTCATACTGTGAGTTTATTTTCCTGTGTCGTCTCGTAACCTTATTTTGTTACGTTACGGAATGAATGATACGACCAAAACTACACATACTTTTGCAGCGAACCGTGTCATCTTTTGCAACAGGCCGTAATATGTTCGTTGTTACGTTACGGAGCATTGCCACAAGTGTATACCCGCTTGCGTAGATGCTTGCCAGTGTCGTGTCGTGTAACTAAAATAAGTTGTCACTGTCAGAAACCAAAGTTCTCTCCATTCATCGCCTACAGTCATGATTTTAAAACAAGTACCAAAAAGAGGATAATCTGGATCTCTCTTTAGGCGTTCCTCGTAGTTGGTGTTCATAATATTGGCAACTTTATGTTACAAATTAATAAAACTGGATGAAATTTTTTTTTTAGATTGATTAGCAAATTGATAAATTGCTCACGTATAATCTCGTCTCGTGTAAAATATTTATTATAACGTGACTGATAAATTCCTGTATTTTGTACGCGATATAATAAAATGCCAGGCACGCACATACATCACATTTGTCGTAAAATATTTCACTCCGATGCCGGCGTGTGCTAGAAGTCGGGTCAGAGCTCTCTCTTGTGAAAGGAAACAAAGGCATACGAATTGCATAAAGTCGGACCGAACAGCTACATTTTGGCACAGAGCCGTTTTATAAATTCCATTTAAACGTATCGGACCTGAGGCGGACAATTTTAATTTCCAGCCGACTGGCTTAGCATATAAAATTGTCGAATTGATTGGTAATACCCCAGACTGGTGGGTTTGGTGATCGTAATAAATCGAAGTGTACGTATTCTCTTTTTTGTTGAATATGTTCCCGGAAAAAATAATAATGGGAGGTTAATAAACCTTACTTGGAGAAATGTTATAAACTGGGAACTGTATATTTTTTCGGCAATCAGTCATTCACCATTCCAGTTGTCAATAATCTGGTAGAGTCTGGTACAGTACAAACTCAATACTTTAGATATTGGTATCTGGGTTATTGTAAGAGGAATTCATTTTTCAAGAAAACTTTTTCAATAATTTTTTGTAAGATTTAGCGAAATAAGTAAACACGAAAAGAAGAAGATTAGCTCTCCGGCTATATATTTAAACCGTCATTGATGACGAATCCAACACCAAAAATTGGCCATAGAGCATTGAACAGCTCTAAAGCTGTTTCGACATCGCAGCACATATTCAAGAACATGGAGTCCGTTACTACAAGCACTCAGACATAGTAAAAATTTTCACTCATATTTTGAGTCCAACCGTAACTGTTCCCGGAACTACAAACCACTCCAAATGACATGAACAGAGCCTGCCGCTGTTGTCAGAGCAGCCACCAAAGTGACTAATTTTAGAAAAACATTAGAAATACCATGAAAGGTCTGGGATACGAGACCAAGCTGCCTTATATAAATCTAAGATTCTAGTCAAATCCCATAGTAGGTCGAGTTCACTCTTAAGATCGCCTAAAGCCAAAGAGACCAGATATACGAAATGTATAGAAGATCCACTTCAGAACTTGATGGAGCCATTGAGAAGCGAGTTTGAAAGTCGACTCTCGTTTTGTCCAGATAAGTAACCAGAAGCAACGTTCCTGGTCAGTACGAAATTCGACCTCAATTATTGACTGGACTGGATACGTTTCACTGCACATTCTAAAGCCATACATCATTAATCAAATATTACAAATAAGTTTTTTATAATCAATGACAACATTGTTATACATTGTTGCCAGCTTAGACTCAGATCTAGCTCATCAATCTAGCGTTTTTATCGCTCAGGATTGACTACGGATTTGTGGTTGATACACAGATGTTCTTTAACCCAAAATGAAGTGCTCTGTAGTCAAACTCAAAAATTAAAAGCACAAAATTGTATGAACAAAAAACTGAAAAACGGTGAGATAAGGCTAAGTTGAAAGCAATCCGTGTCGCATTCTAAATCTATCGTTGTCGTTCTCCATTGGTCGGGTTGTTCAATTTGCGGTTGCGGAAGGTTACGGTCGTAATTTGAATTAGCGGTCGGTCTTAAAAATCGCAAAGGATAAAAAGATTTTTCTTGGGAGTTGAACCTAAAAATGGTGGTGTAGGTAGGACGCGCTCTGTTGTGCAACTTGTTCTCGCCTTAGGATGGGCAATGAATCTAACAAAGGGAATTTTTGAAAGAAGGTCAAAAATAAGTGCCTAGGCAATGAGGTTGAATCTTTTATTTACAATAAACGTAAATAACAAAATTAATAATATTGGTAAAATTGCGGATAGCTGAAATATTAACTGTAGCGACTCTATCTCGCAAGGATAGATTTTAGCGCACGTCACATGTGCTGGCAGGTGTACGTCCCTGGTTATAATACTGCGACTTCCCAAGGTCCAGGTCCCATCGCTTTCTAAATACTGGCTCAGCTTCAGTTCAAGTTCTGCTTTTGTTTGTTTTTTGCTAACCCCGTCGCCGTCGGCTACGGCGCACAGTATTGGACAAAATTCTCGCCACTCGCCAATTTTCATCGTCTCGTCGCGATTTTTTTTTAATAATCTCGTGGTAATCTGAATTTTCATACTCCGGTGAGGTTTTTTCAAAAAAACCTTTTTTTTTAACGCTTAGGGAGCGCCCCAACCTCAATGTCGAAGAAAAATTTTTTAAATGCGATGTTCAGTTGTAGAAAAAAATGTTTAAAAAGTATCTGCTATTAATAAAATTGATTATTATGACCCTTGATGATATATCTGATGTTTTTTCTTCAAAAACCTAACCTCAAAATGATTAATTCTAACCTAAAAGCCTTAAACGAAATTTACATTGGAAAAAAAGTTTTTTTTACATGCCAAAAGTACGAAATAGATTCAATAGAACCCTACGTAACATGTTATACCCAAACCATGAATTTGAATCTAAAAAACCTAACCTCAAAACCAGCATTAACTAAGTTTAAACTCACTAAATTAAGGATTAATAAAAAAAATTAAAAATACCTTTATTGTACAGAGATTCGATCAACAGTTTTTCCGAGAGCGCACACCTTGTGCCATACTGAACCCAAATCTGACACCTTAATCGAAGAACCTAACCTCAAAACTGGAAAGATTGTAAAATCAAATCATTAGAGGAAAAAAATTGTCCCACAATTATTTTTTTTTAATAAAAAGTATAAATGTATTTTTGTTGAGTGTTCATCATCGAGATCGCCAAAACCATTAGTTAAAACTGAAAACATAACCTAAAGACCCTGAAATTTTGTTTAACTCGAATTTTTTGCTAGAAAAATTCCATAAAAACATCTACATAGCAATAAAACGTTTGTAAAACATTATTGTGGCTTATTATTACTAACCATTTATTAAATTTGCATTGAAGCCTGATAGACTAACCTAACCTCAAAATCAGGAGTTAGGAGAATCAAATATCTAAAAAAAATTAAAAAATATTTTCTTCGACATTGAGGTTGGGGCGCTCCCTAAGCATTAAAAAAGGGTTTTTCGAAAAATTTTGTCCAATATTTCCCACTGTGCGGCGGCTCGAAGGTGAGTCAAATTCTGGTCTGATTTCCATGGTTGGCGCTGTCTGCTAGGGTTCACTTGGCCTCCTCCGACATCGTTTTCAGATTCGCCTTAGCTTTGGGGCGATTTTTCATCGGTAATTGGGCCGTTTCGCTTTAGATTGGAAACATCGGTGAAATTTTTAGCGTTGGTTTTCGGTTGCCTCGGCGATTGGAGCGAGTTTCGGGTGCTACGGCTTCTTCAAGGGTCACCACAGACATATGAAGTCTATAAAAATGAACACAAGTACCAAACTGAGAGAGTGTGCTGCAAGTTCCAGGTGACAAAAAGAGTGGGTCATACTCTTGACAGCGTCATATCTAGATTTCAGGCTTTGAGATTGAACTAGAGGGAGCTGCAAATGGAAAAAATCGATCAGTCAGAGACTCCAATTAGCGTTCAGTCCACGATGAGTCGTGGACTGAAGACGTTGTTCGAAGATTACTCAATAACCCAAATTATAATTAGCGAGAGCTAATGGGATGTGGGCCAATAGAGAAGACGGGATATGAAAATATACTTAAAGTCTGAATTTAGGTAAGGGTTGTATTCGTTTTACTTATTTTTTATTTTAGATGGCACAAATTAATTATAGAAATTTACAATGAATTTCCGTATAAAAATATTTTTATGAATCTAAATATTCTACATTTCAATAATAATAAACACCACTGTTATTTATAGCTTTGGCCTTGATTAAATTTCTAGATTTTTCTAGATTTGAAATTACGTAGATTTTTTGCATTTTGCCCCGCCACTTAAATTATTTTCTTTTATTCTGAAATAGTAAACAATGATCTGCATATATATATTTTTTACAAAACCTATTAAATTTTCTTTTAACAAAAATTGATTAGTACAAAATAATAACATAAATTTTATAAATTATATAAAAATATAAAAATTTAATAAAAATATTAATTTAATTTTTAGTACCTAGATTATGTAAAAATAATAATTTAAATGTCATTAGGAAATAAAAATTTATTCAATATTACTTCAAAAAGTTCTATTACTACAATTTCAAAACTGGATTCCACGAATAAGAAAATTGACAATTTTATCAAATGACTGGAGCAGAAACGTGGAAATATCTAATTTCATGCTATCACAAATCTGGGAGAGACTTTAAATCAATAGAACTTGGAGTATATCCCGCGATAAGACTCTAGATTAAAACTTTTCACGTGAAATAATCTCCGTTGTTATCAGTAATTAGTAATTTTTGTACCGGTATTCCTCAGAAAATCTTAAATTAAGGCAACTGAAGTTGCTGTATAGAGTTCTTCTATATTGAAGCAGTTATTCACTGATCCGAGATGTGAAATTATAAATAAAAAAATCTATGACACTTTTCCAGGCTTAATTGAAGTGGGTGGTCGCAGGGTTGGTTAATACTTCAAAATAGATGGAAATGGCTTTCCAGAAAATGTCAATAGTACGCGTATATTTTTCTAGCTTATACTCAAAGCTATTAGTAAAAATAATTCGAAATGCTTTGCTATCATCAAATCTTTAGCTATAAATGTTCAATAGGTGTATGTATCAATTGTTTATAATTAGCTCCTTTTTAAGGTGTCATATTCTAAAAGGAGTTTTGTATCTATTTTATGCACTAGTGTGAACATTATTTTATTTATAGGTGTTTAAAGTATTCCATTTTACACGCTAGTGTTTAAAATGAAGTAAGGTGGTTTAATGTTTTATTATTTTCATGTATATGCCACCAACCAAATTAAATATAAAGGCAGTTATTTCCTATTAGTGTGTAAAGTAATTGATTTATGCACTACTACAACACAGTTCTGGTCTATTTACGATAAGTTTGCAATGACGTCACTTTTAGTAGATAGAATAAGCCTAAATTCCTGTTCTGTATTGCATTAAATCTCGTCAAACTAGAAAATTTGATTGTTTTAAGTTTACTATATTTTCCGACGTTGACAATGAACTGAATTTAAATCATTAAACTTAATCGATCGGCAGCTGACAGAGACGTTTTCGTTACTTTCGATGGCAGCTTCGTGAGATTTTTGTTTATTGGAACCAATTCAAAGCGTATAAAAAGTCATATTTAAAACTAATAAATTAACGGTGCATAGTGCAAAGTATCAGCATGCCGAAACCTATATCGAACCTAACCTAACCTATTTTTTTTTCCTCCTCCGCAAAAATACATCCATGGAACTGCTGTTAGCACGTGTGTTGACAGTTTCCGCTCTACTCTATACTAATGGTCCACGAAATAAACAAATAAATAAATAAAGCACCTTACTGTCAACATTCTGAAATACAACAAAAATACTATCCAGTACATAACGAAATAAATGAATCGTTACATACATACACATAACAAATAAGTCGTAGCCAGCGAACTACTGCACCTCATCCTCTCCTTTCTGTTCGTTCCTCATCTCCATTGTTTCTAATTATTGATCATTCCACTTATCTTACACCAATCCTGTTTCCTGCCTAACATCAGCAAAACTATATTGTCTGGAGGCAATGCCTCACCCATCTCCAGGTTGAGCATCCTTCTTTCTCTTTCTCATCTCCAACATTCGAAAATTGTGTCTTCGGCCCCACAACAGACCTTGATCTTCAGCCCTTCTAAATCTGTATAGGTAAGATGTAAAGCACCTATGCTCCGACAAGAATTGTGACAGGATGAAGTTTACCTCATACCTTCATAAGGGGTCTATTGTGTCGGGGACTGTGGGATCTCTGTCCACTAAAACCCCTCCCCACTATCCTAAAAGAGGCTTACTACCGCCTGCTATGCATTTAGTCAAGCTCGTTTCTATTCGTCACGCTTACCCTCACTCTTGTCTCCTTTCTTCTCGTTCTTTTGCGCTCATTATCTTAGAGCATTACTTATTGATTCTCACTGTGTTCTACTTTTCAGTAAAGTTACTATTAAGTTATTCGGAGTAAATTTTCCCCCCAACTATACCACTGTTTAAAATAAATTTGTACATTTAAGAATTGTCCTGTAGGTATATGTTATCCATAGCCGCTATTCATTTTATGTTACGTAAATTTACTTTTTTTGTAGCTACTAAATTATTTAATTAAGTCTGATTTAAATACACTTAATTCCAGTTTTCTTTCGTCTTCTTCTCATAGCTATATTTCATTTGTGGCTTGTCTAAAATCTTTCTTAATATTTTCCTTTCATGCGGTTGCCGTTTCAGATTTACGTACCACATATTTTATGATTTATTCCTCATAATTCTTTCTGTCTTATACCAGATTAAACGTATATACTATAATTTCGTGCATTGGAAGATGTTTCTTCCAAATTTGGTACTTTCACAATTTCATTTCTAGAATTTGTTGCTCTTTTTTCGCTGTAATTGTAATATGGTAAAACAGAAAAAAAATTATATGGCAAAACATACTTGATGTGGTAAAATATGTGAATATGAGGTTTTACACTGATTAAAATTAACATTTAAACTTAACATTCAAGAAATATCATCTCTAAATATCATTTTATCAAAAATTTAAAGAAAAATGTATATTTATTTGAGGCGCCTTTCCTTTTGTAAGAAGAAACCGGATTACGTTTCACACTTAGAAGTTGGCGGCACTTATTTCAACACGTTACTATAACAACAGTTCTCAACTGACTGAGACAAATGAGCACACGTTCTGCTCTCAACACCTTGGTTTAAAGTTTTAAATATTAAATAAACATATAAAGATTATTATTTTTGATTTAACACTCATTTTTACTCTATTTTAAAACATTAAGAATATTGGCACCAAAATTATGTGAAAACACATAGATACGTCAAGTTTTTCCATTAAGGGTAACGTGTGATTTTAATCGTTTCTACCGACTTTTGGATTATTACATTTATCATTACTGTGGATAAATAAGAACCACTTTGAGATTTTAAAATAAGTTTTAATACATAACTTTCAGTGTGATATGGGCAAGACGCATACAGGGTCGGAAAGTCCCCATGGTTCATCAGCCGTTACGTGAGAGCAATAAAGTAAGTCATAGAAATCCATGCGAAGGATGGCTATAATGAAGGCATCTCACAGTCACCTCCCGTTTCGCCCTGCCACAGATAAGATCCACTTCCACTTGTGATTCAGCGACCGGTGGTCATCTTTGTTTTCGTCGTTTGCCTTTTCTGTAATAGATGTCACTACTTACTACACTACTTATACAATTCCGACTTCGTATTCCGATATGTTAATACAATCCGTTAACAGAGGGCAACAAAATTTGTCTAAGGCAAGGCGCAGCCTTAGAAAGAGTGATGCCAGATCTACAGATTTTTTTGGAATTGGGGAAATAGGGAATTTTGCTTTATTTCATGGGATTTTTAAGTCATTTTAAAAAGTATACTTAAATAACAACTAAATGAACTTTAAATACAGCTGAGCACTATACTCCATTTGAATAACTTCTCAGTAGGGAAAACAAGGTCACTAGATTTACAAACAGAGGTATACTAGCTACTGTAAAAGTTTTCTTTGTTACGAGTTGTGCTGTCCTCTGTTAACGGATGGTATTAACATATCGGAATACCGAAGTCGAAATTGTTTAAATAGTGACATCTATTAAAGAAAAGCCAAACGACGAAAACAAAGATGACCACCGGTTGCTGAATTACAAGTGGAAGTGGATCTTATTTGTGGAAGGGCGAAACGGGCGGTGACTATGAGACGCATTCATTATAGCCATCCTTTTCTATCGCACGGATTTATATGAATTACTTTATCGCTCTCACGTAATGGCCAATGAACCATGGGGACTTTTCGACCCTGTACATGCGCAACGTCGCATATATGTATTTTTTATTATACAGGATGTATAAACATACCCGTTTAAGTAATCCCTCTTCATCGTTTGACCTGTAATGAAAATTATACAAATTTAGTTATAATACAATTTAGCATAAACATCCCAGGTGATTCCCAGGTTGAATTACCTGTTTGCTCGTTATAAATTAAGGACCTTCCTAAATGGATTAGCAAATTCGGAGGCCGCATCTCAGTATTTACACAGTACCTGCAATTCGACTATCTTAAAATTAGAAAACGAGGGTGAATGTAAATATATGCTGCGAATATTTATCCTAATATTAGATAGATAGATAGATAAGCATTTTATTCCTGTAGATTAACATTTACATTTATATAGGATCCGTCAAAAGAAAAATAACAATAAGCACAAACTTACACAAAACAATCAACAAATCAAATTAAATACATTCAGAGTAAAATTCGTCTAAACTATAGAAACATCCCTCGATCAGAAATGCCTTCAATGATCCAATAAAAGCCTTTCTACCTTTACAGAGTTTAACATCCAAAGGCAACCTATTATATATACTCAAACCTACTACATCAGGTAATCGTCTTGCTATATTGAGCCTTCTAAATGGAACATAAAAATGATTTCTGTTTCTAGTGGAGTACCCCTGTCTACCAAACGTATCATAATTGTCATAAATAAATGTACAGACTTCCAGCAAATATATACCGGTGAGTGTCAGTATCCTCAGCCTACGAAAGATATTTCTACATGAAGTTTGATTGGTCGCCCCAACCATACAACGAACAATTCGCTTTTGGGATAAAAATACATCAGAGGTCATTGCACCTAATCCCCAAAAGCATATACCGTATTTTAATCTGGCAAATACCTGCGCATAATAGATACACATTAATTGGCTCTGTGTAAGGACCTGCCTTACATTTCGAAAGAGAAAGCATATAGAAGCAAGCTTTGATGTAAGTGCAAAACAGTGATCCTTCCAGGTCATAGTATCATCAATTATTAGACCGAGAAATTTTACACTCCTATCCTCCCCTAAAATATCATTACCGGCTTTAATATTAAGTTTAAGGTTACTACGGTTCTGAGATGTATGAAACCTCAACAGACTAGTTTTGGCACTATTTAGGTACAAAAAATTGCAATTAAACCAGTCATTTAGGTCACGAAGAGCACCATTACAAGCACTCTCTAAAATATCGTTTTCAGGTCGAGATACAATTGAAGAAATGTCATCAGCATACAGAGTTGCCGAAACGCCGTCAGGTAAACAATTTTCCAAGTCATTCATGTACAGAAGAAACAACACAGGGCCCAAAACAGAACCCTAAGGCACTCCAACCGTAACATCCACCTGCCGAGAACATACCTCCCGAATCTCTTGACCATGCTTAGAGGTCATTCTAACCGATTGTTTTCTATTTTTAAAAAAACTGGAGATCCACGATAACGCAGATCCTCTTATTCCGTATTTTTCGGACTTATACAAAAGTCTATCAATATTTACACAATCGAATGCCCTGCTGAGGTCGCAAAATATCCCAGCAGGGCACTCACCTCGGTCGACAAAATTAATCAGTTGAGAGTAAAAATAAGTTATTGCACTATGTGTATTACATCAGATATAACTAAAAATTGTAATTGTAAACATAAAACAGTTGACGTCAACTTAAGTAACCTGTGAAAATAACTTCAAATCGCGGGTGGATATAGATCATAGTACCTGCCACAAATTCTAAAGCATTTGCCACAGAACAAAAGCAAAACATCACATTTAAAATCCATTTGCTACAACCTTTTACGTTAAAGCACTAGCTTTTAATTTTATTCATTATTTTAACTAAATACTTATGTTTTGTTCATGAGACCCATTAATAGTTGAAACTCATCCTGAAATTCTTGCCCATCATATACGAAAAACGGATGAAGTCAGAAAAGTTTTTATTCGAACTTTTTTGCATCTAAACGTACATATCTGAAGTTGTTCTGCAGAACGAATCAAATTTATGTTTCAAATTAAAAATGTTTTTACAACGTCTAAAAATTTTGCATTTATTTTTCTGATTTTTTATATGAACACATTTATGAAATGACGTATTTAATTACTATTTAACAGTAGTAGGAACCAATAACAAGAATAAAAGCAATAATTGAAATCAATAAATTAAAATAACCGTGATGAAACTATTTATTTATTACATTCTTAAATTCATTTCGTTTTTTGTGCGTAAATTTTTTGTACATAACCGACTAACCGTGCCTGGACTGCGCATTATAATCAATCAAATTTTAGTCGTGTGTAGAAAAATATTTTTAATTAATTTCTTTAGACATTTTTGATTTCTTTTTTACACTGGTATTTTTATGGATTCATTGTTCATCCTATATTTCTTTTTTTTTGATAAGTAATGAATAACAAATATTTTTAATCATACATTTTACAATGAGAAAATTATTATCTAGTATTAAACTAACTTGTAAGTGCAGGTATGATTCTTTTAAATTTAAATTACTTAATCGTTTATTATCTATGTAGAATAATACATAACTTTTTATAATTTTACATTTAAATTATTGTTTGAAAGTTTGAAAGAAATTAAATAAAAGAAAATTGAATCTTATACATTTCAAGACTATCTACTATTTAACTTTACGAATGGCAAATATTAAATAAACTATTACTGCTACAAATGCACCGAAACAAGTAAGAACATGTTTACTTTAATATTAATATGTCTTCATTAGTTACCAGCAAACTCATTAAACTAGTTAAAAGGAAACCAACCTATTTAACTTTAATAACTAGTTTGATTTGAAGGAGACTTATGTCTTTGTATGTTTTTTTCGTGCACAAAGACTAAAATAGTAAAATATACATACTTGTAAATTACTGTAAATACTAATATTTAAAATACGTATTATAATATCTAAATATGTGACGTTTACATAAAGGTTTTTGAAGATTTTTAACTTTACTAGTAGTCAATAAGACTACATGTACTCGATTATATTAGATATAAAAATAAATATTATTTATTGTAAAATCATAATTCATAATATTCATAATAAAATGCTTACACAAATCATAAAAGTAAAGTTACAAACACATGTATAAAGGTAAAAGATAAGATAAAAGTACAATCTCATACACATACACAACATTAAAATAAAATAAGGGTATTAAATTAAGTCATTAAAATAATGATTAAAAAATTCCTGTATACTGTAGAAAGCTGCCTCAACTAAAGAATTTTCGGTTTGTTTTTAAAAACAGTATTACTACAATGAAAAATTTCAACAGGTAATGTACTGTAAAATTTAATACAATAATAGTTAATTCCATCTCTGGTTTTGGAGTTTCAAATGTAATGGTTTCAAGTCATTCTTACGACGGCTATCATAGTCATGATTACTACGAACTGTGTTTTGAGTAGTTGGATAGATTATTCTTAATATACAACAAACAATGTAGAATATAAACATAAGGTGTTGTTAAAAATGTTCAGTTCAACAAATTTGGCTCTACAGCAGTCTCTATAGTTTAGACCTGCAATAACTCGAATACACCTTCTTAGTCCAGTATACAACGGTAAAAATAGGATATTACCTCCGAATTCTTGATACACGCACCGATTTTCACGAAAATTGGTGAGTAAGCTCATTTGACCCTCCTTTACAAAAGTTACATATCCATAATGTGTGCTTATTGTTTTTAGGGAGTGAAAACTTTCTTGCAAAAACGTAAAAACAATAGATTTAAGTGTTATGTCAATAGCAATATTTCAACCCTTAAAATCCACCCTCTATGAGGAAAAAAACAAAAATTAATTTTCGCGGCTCTGAAATGTTTTGGCGGAGCAATAATGAAGAATTTAATATTTTTTACTGTTTATGAAATAATATATGATTTATTGCAACGTTTCAACCCTTAAAAACCAGAAAATAAAGCAAACATTTTTTTCACATCTTCATAGCATTTATAATGAATGAAGACTCATCACTGTTTATAATATTACTGATGATTCATTGCAACGTTTCAACCCTTAAAAACAACCCTTAATGAGGAATTGAAGAATTTTTACCTATTTCAAAACACTCAACGATACATTACTAAATTCAACTAGATTATTTAAAACTCGAATATTAAATTATGTAATTAGTGAAAGGGAAAATAAACATTATTTGTGTATTATACAATTATACTTTATTAAGTATCAAATATTTACATATCATCTAAAGAACTATCGTCACTGTCGACTTCCTCTGTTTGGACATGTGCGTGTGTGTGTTTGTGCGTGTATTACGCTTCGGAAACTGTCGGAAATTAAGCCATTTACACAATCCGTCAGTTTTCACTAAATAATACAATTCGTTTTTTCACGATAACTTTTTAATTTTTAAATATTTTTCATCGCTCCAAAAGGCAATTTGCAGGAAATTGCAAGAGCTACAAATCAACCTATATAGTATAGTTGAAGGGTCTTGAATTCTTCGTTTTAGAGATTTTTAGGTTTCAAGGCCTCAAAGAAGGTGGTCCTTACACGCAAATGCGAACTAAAAAACGTGATATCTCAGTTAATTTTTGCTCTAGAGAAAAATTGAAAGAGAGCAAAAATATTATTTAAAAAAACTTTTAATTTTGAACTCTTGCATTTTTCACGTATCTTGTTTAGTTAAAAAAAGGAAAAGGAAGGAAAGGGATTTTTTAAAAATAAAAGAAAAAAAATTTTTCATCATTTCAAATTTTTATGGTTGATTTTTTTTCCGAAAAAATGGGATGACCATTTTATTTTCATCATAACTCCGCGAGTTTTTGAGCTACGAAGAAATCATTTTAAAGGTCTTTCCAAGCTCTTTAAAAAAAGTTATATTCATTTTCTTCGAAAAATTAGTTCTTTCGCCATTATTTTACAGTAAAAGTTCGATTTTACTCCGAAAAATAAACAATTACATTTAGAGAGCGATAACTAAGTTATTATTACATCTATGGCAATCAACAAAAAATTAATCGATTCGCTATTTCAAAAGTTTTATTTTTGCTTCATATGGTTTTTTCGATCAAACGCAAGGTTTTCGAGTTATTTATCAAAAATGGTTGAAAAACACTTTTTAGATGAAAAATCAACATTTTCAATCGCAAATAACTCGGAAAATATTAATTTTTGGAAAAAACGTTATAGAGCATTTTTTGCTTAGAATTCATCCCTCTATTGATTTTTATTAAAATGGGTGCATTCATTGCCACCTCCTAGAAGGGGTGGCATTCCTCCAGGGTGAAAGCACACATTGATGTAATTTTTGTTTCTTCATTAATTTTCTACTTCTGTTAAAATTTCACGTCAATCGGTGCATGTGTCAAGAATTCGGACCTAAAAACCGTCATATACTGAGCTATCTCAGTATTGCACACTTTTGCCATATGGGTTGAATGGCCCTAGTTTAATATGACATAAAACATGTTCGAATGCAAATATGCATGGTATGCTAATTGAAAAATGTTTCTTGATGTATTATTCTTTAAATTACGGATCATAAAAATATAAAGGGTTATCCATATTCTCCTTGGGAAAGTAAAGTTTAAAAAAACACACTGAATATTTAAATTTCGATGGATATCATTCCAATGTCCTCCACGGAACCGTTTGCAGGACTCAACCTTTTTGAAGTAATTTTCGAAGACACAGATTTTCACACAATTCGGGCAATAATTCGGCCATAACTTGACGTATCTCGTCCATCAATTACTCCAAAGTTGTGGGATTGTTCGCATAACCACAGTCTTTCGCATAGCCCCACAAAAAGAAATCTAAAGGCGTTAAATCATAGGATTCTGGTGACCAAGCCACATCGCCGAATCTCGAAATTACGCGTCCTGGGAATTTCTCGCGCAATAGAGCCATAGTTGGCCGCGTTGTGTGGCATGTGGCACAATTTTTTTGAAACCACATATCATCCAGATCATAATCTTCAATTTCAGGCTAAAAAAAGTCGACGATCATGGCGGAATACCGTTGAAAATTAACGGTAACGGTGGCTCCTTCGTTGTTCTTAAAGAAGTACGGCTCGACGACGCCGCCGACCCACAATGCACACCAAACAGTCACATTCTGCGGGTCCAATGGTCTCTCAGCGGTCACTTGTGGCTGCTCACTACCCGAAATTTGGAAATTTTGCTTATTAACATAGCAACCGAGCTTGAAATGTGCCTCATCACTGAAGATTTTCTTCGAAAAATCAGGTGGCCTATTGTTCCAGCACCCAATTGGCGCAATCTATGGTCAGCCGGCTTGAGTTCTTACGGGAGTTGGACTTCATACGAATGGAGATGCAAGTCCAAATGCAAAATGCGCCACAATATGCCGCATGACAGGCCCAAATGCTGAGCTCGACTTGGAATCGAAAGATTCGGATCATCCTTAACACTTTCACTCACAGCGGCTATGTTTTCGGTTGAAAGGGCAAAACGACGATTCACAGGTCCTACGATGTCTGTTACCGATCCAGTCTCTTGGAATTTCCTCACTGTATTGGTGGTTGTTTGCTGGGATGGACGATTATGCAGCCACCGAAGATCCACCATTTTCGTAGCATAATTTAATAATTTTAACGCGTTGTTCGGTCGTAAAACGTTCCATATTGTGAAATGGCAAACCTTTAACTAAACAAATACCAGTCTGAATGATAGTGACATTTGACAAATATCAATTGGCAGGGCTTTACTATCCCAAGCTCAAAATGGATAATCCGTTATTTCGATAACTTACTTATGAGTTGCTAAAAAATCGGATTCTTCGAATCTACGAAGACAAAAATGTAGTGATTGAGTTTTAACATTGTTTAAAGTAAGTTTATTTGCAATAAATCAATTTTCAAGAGTTGTTTTGCTGGCAACTGTATTGGAAAAACATTGAACACTGAGTCACTACAATTAACTGTGGTGGTGTCATCAGCAAATAAAATGGCATCATTATTTGGTTCACAGGTAGGTAAATCATTTACGTATAATAAGAAATGTGTAGGACCTAAAACGGATTCTTGAGACACCCTATGTTTATATTTCTCAATTCAAACCTAGGATTAATTTAGGACAAACGGAAATGATCTAATAGAAATCAATGTTTCTCTCAGTGTCA
The DNA here is from genome assembly GCF_000390285.2 of Anoplophora glabripennis. NCBI lineage: Eukaryota > Metazoa > Arthropoda > Insecta > Coleoptera > Cerambycidae > Anoplophora > Anoplophora glabripennis. The sequence goes on along the minus strand of NW_019416623.1, from coordinate 1,336,506 downwards.
TGACATTCTCTGAAAATATAATATCCTTCTCGCAATTTAATTACCTTGTCATTTTTAAGAAAAACGCTTTTCCCAAGATATATTTTGATCACCATGCACATCACCTGACTAACCATTTAAAATAATGATGAAATAAATGTAATGATAGAAAATTTGACTCTAAATCATATTTTTTAAGTGCATAACACAAATATAAATGTTTTCACAAGTCAATATTGACTTTCTTTAAAAATTTGTGCGTTTTTATATAAAAGAAAATGATAAATTCGACGGATTCTCGCAGCCCCATGTTTAATTTACACTCGCCGAATTGCAGCACAATCTCGCAAGATGCGTATTCTTTCTAATTAAAATTTTAAACACGGAACTGATTGCTTCTTCCGTTCAATGAAAACCTAATTTGGAAAGAGATTAAACTTTCTTAATTAATCCACAGAAATAGAGATTGAATCACGGCCAAACACAATGAAGTACATAATTGGGACGGTATCTGACGAGACGGCTTTGCGAATGACCATTGACTGGATCTTGCAGAAAAACTGTAAGAAAAACGAAGTTGTTGCAGAACAACGGGCACGATTTGATGGAGGAAATTAATGGAAAGAGATAATTATGAGAATATATCTTTCTAAGTTCCGGTTTGTTGGCCTTATGATGTACGAGGTCTGTTCAGAAAATAACGAAATTTTAATTACGGATTTAATGGAAACATTTAGTGACATGAGGTTGGCAGCATTGCGTTGCGCGTAACCTCATCTGTAACCACATGTTCTTGGATTGTTGATATCTTATTTAGTTTTCGTGATATTATTATTTGAGTGCAACGTGTTTAAGTGTCAGGTAGTGACGATTTTTGAAATGTGCGATTTTTTGGAACAGCGATGCAACTTAAATGAAGAGATCTTCGACTAGCAAGGCCTTCGACTTCAACTGATTACTCCCACGTTTACAAAGTCAAAGATCTGGTGCGTGCAAATCGCCGATTGACTAGAAATTGCAGAAGATAAGAAATTTTGACTGACAAAATTGAACATGCATCGAGTTACAGCAAAATTTGTTCCTCATGTGATGACCGAACAATAGAAAGAAAATCGTGTGGATGTTTGTTGGCAATTCCTTGAATAATCCAATAACGATGAATATTAATTTAAAGAATCATAACGGGAGACGAGAGCTAGGTTTACGGCTACGATATTGAGATAAAAGTTGAGTCATCACTAGGCTTAGTGCGGCGCGGAGTTTAACAGGACCGTAGTCAGATTACAAATGAAAATATTAATATGTTTATAGAAAATTATGTCGCAACATAGTACTATTACCAGAGAGCAAGGCTATGTAGAGAATAAAATACCTAGGTATATAAATTTAAATGGCACCACTTACCCGATAAACCTAGGTGTTTTTCTAAGTTTTCTTTAATGAAACGGCGACGTTTATCACTTAATATTAACTTGTGTAGGAAAAATGACCGTTCAGCGTCTACTATTGACAACGGACAGTATGAGAAATTGTTGAGGCATGAACTATATATTAATATATTTGCTGGTAACTCATAATATGTACCAGATAAAACTTTACATGTTTTCCAAACTGGTGTATACTGGATTTTTTTCCAACAGTCTTTGTATTTTTTTCTTTTATCGTACTACTGACTGGGCGTGTATTATTGGCATCGTATATATTTCTTTGTACATCACTCATTACATCAAATTGTTCATTTGGTTCAGGTATAGTCCATGTGATTCAAATTTACGGAATTACGGAACTTGGAGTTTGTTTAATGGAATATTGCTTGAAAGAAAGGCGCGTGTAAGTTCATAGAAAAATACAGTTTTCAGCGCTGGACGAGACATGGCTTTTCAAATGTTTTGCCACTTTAGTTTTGTAACAAGAAATTATAATGCTTTCACACAGTACAAAACAGGTCATTTTCTTTATAGTCGAGGAAATAAAGCACTAAAAACGGCCTTACCTACGAAATCTGTGCAGTAAGATGGATCGTGATGCAGTTTTTTGCATTCGATTCGTTAGAGCGTCCAGAAAGTTTGTGACCCTATGTGATCAATGAGAAATGAAAATTGCATCGGTGCATAAGGGAGATGCATTTTTAATATTGCATCTCGAAGAGTTAAAAAATGAAAAATTTAACTTGGAAAACATTGAGGAAATGAGTTCAATTTCGCTACTCGGTGTTTTTGGGGTAGCTGAACACGAATACCACGACGGCAACGGTCTTCGAGGTACCTAGTGCCCAGGGTGGCCGGTTTCCACGTCGACTCCTGGAGTTTTGTGGACATTCGTTATAAACTTAGCTTAAACTCGTTACCTTGGGGTTTTCGAGGTCGCTCAACACGAATATCACGACGGTAACGGTCCTCGAGGTACCTAGTACCTAGGATGGCTGGTTTCTGTGACAAATATTTTATTTTTAATTATTTTTTATTATAAAAATACATTTATTCGTTACAAAAAAAAAATGTTTTCAAAAAATATTATACATACTTAGATATCTTTACAATTTTAATTTTTCTTGGAGCGTATCCATATATACTAGTATGTGTAAGAGTATATATTAGTATATACAGGGTGGGCCATTAGTGTGAGAAAGTAAAATAACTCCCTTGTTACTCATAATACAGAAAAAAAATTTATAAAAGTTATACAGAATCAAGAAACCTAAAGTTCAAAATTAATTTGATACATACGGGGTGATGAGTAAAAACGGGGCACGCCAAATATTACATTATTTAAATGGAACACCCTGTATATTTTTAAACATATGGATTTCCGAAAAAAATTTATTTATGGCAATATAAACAGTTCATCATTTTAGTGCGGGGTTACCAAGTTATGTAGAAAATTCTTCGAATTTTGGAAAAAACATGACCTCGAAGAAGTTGTATTAACTTTCAACTACTTGACTTGAACACTTGAAGCAAAAATATTTGATAGAGTTATAGGCAAATTTTAGTCAAGCTTATTAGCTAATATCGATATTTTATACAGGGCATTTTTTATAATACGATCATTTTTAGAAAGTTGAAACTTGATTTTCTAAAATTTTTCAAGTGGAACACCCTGTATTTTATTATTCTATTTTATTCACAAATCGGTCCACTTCAATTTTTATTAAGCATGTTCTATATCTAAAATTGTTAGTTTTCAAGATATAGCAACATTTCTGAAAAAACTTTTTTGTTATTTTATAGAATACCACAAATAAATATTAACTAATAAAATTAACTCAAAATGGAATGATAAATTATGAACTGATAAGTTGACACAATGTGACAGTTTTTTCCAAAATCCATTTCGTGCGACCGAAAATTAAAAAAAATTGGTTTTTCCAGAAATGTTGGTATATCTTAAAAATTAACAACTTTAGGTGTAGAACATACTTAATAAAAGTTGAAATGGACTGATATGTGAATAAAATAGAACTATAAAATACAGGGTGTTTTATTTGAAAAATTTTTGAAAATCAAGTTTGAACTTTTTTAAAATGATCGTATTATAAAAAAATGCCCTGTATAAAATATCGATATTAGCTAATATAGGAGTCTTTGCCTAACATTTTCCTATAACCCTGCCAAATATTTTTGCTGCAAGTGTTAGTAGTTGAAAGTTAATACAACTTCTTCGAGATCATGTTTTTTCCAAAATTCGAAGAATTTTCTAGATAACTTGGCAACCCCGCACTAAAATGTTAAACTGTTTATATTACCAGATTTAGAATTTTCTCAGAAATCCATGTGTTTAAAAATATACAGGGTGTTCCATTTAAAAAATGTAATATTTGGCGTGTCCCGTTTTTACTCATCGCCCTGTGTGTTTCAAATTAATTTTGTCCTTTAGGTTTTTTGATTCTGTACAACTTTTATATAAACTTTTTTTCTGTATTATGAACAACAAGGGAGCTATTTTACTTTCTCACACTAATGGCCCACCCTGTATGTAAGAGTAAAATGTGGAAGCAGCGGCCAGCGATCGCAGTCCTTACCTAAAATTTCATCAATGCTACCAACTGTATTAAAAGCGCCAAATTAAAAAAAAAAATGTTTCGGATAATTTATTTAGATATTCGATACAGCTTATCAAGATGACATCGATACCTCGTAGACCATTACCGTTGTGGTATTCACGTTGAGCGACCCCAAAAACCCCGAGGTAACGAGTTTCGGCTAAGTTTATAACGAATTTCCACAAAACTCCAGGAGACGACGTGGAAACCGGCCACCCTGGGCACTAGGTACCTCGGAGACCATTGCCGTCGTATTCAGTGACCCCAAAAAACCCCGAGTAGCAAAATTGAACTCATTTCCGTCAATATTTTCCGAGCTATAAATTTTTCATATTTTAACTCTTCGAGTGTAATTTTAAAAATGCATTTTTCTTATGCACCAATGCAATTTTCATTTCTCATTGATCACATAGGGTCACAAACTTTCTGGACGCTCTAACGAATCGAATGCAAAAAAAACGCATCACGATCCATCTTACTTCACACATTTCCTCGACTATTAGGTAATATGTAATCACTGTCAAACCACATTTGAAATAATTCCCGTCTATTTCTTTTCTCTTTTGGCATTTTACTTCACTTTTCCCAAGTAATAATTGCACCAAGTCTAGTCATCACAACGGCTTGGCAAAGAAACCACGTCAATCTCGATTCAATGTCAAAGTTACGTTCACTGTTTTTTCGACTTTAATGGAATTGTGCATTTTGAATTGTTGCCTTAAGGTGAAACAGTGAACCATCAAGGCGTTTTACAACGGTTACGTGAAAAAATTCGCAAAATGAAACCAGAGTTGTGGCGAGACAATCATGGTTGCACCATGACAAAGCGCTCACACACTCAGCTTTGTCAATTCATAGTTATGTGCCAAAAAATCAGGTTACTGTTTGCCCTCATCCTCCTTACTCGCCAGACCTGGCTCCTTGAGATTTTTCTTATTTCCGAAAATTAAAATCAGTGCTGAAAGGGCATCGTTTTCAGGTTATCGATGACATAAAAGCAAATTCGTCAGACTTTAAAGACCATTTCAGAGAAAGCTATCCAGGACTGGGGAGGGGAGTACTTTGAAGAAGACGAGGACTAAGAATGTATGCAATAAACGAAAATAAGTGTAGAGCAAACTAAGTGTATATGTCTACACCAACTATTGTTTTATTCCAAAACGGTTCGCTCTTACACAGGGTTTCAAAAGCAAAGAGTATTCCAAAAAATAAGAAGTATAAGAAGAAAATAAAAGTACATTTTTAATTTAGCTCATTCTTTCTGACAGTCCTACTATTTTTAATAACACAAAATAAAGTGTTTCGGGACAAGTTCATATAAAATAATTCTTTATTTTTTGGAGTACTTTTTGCATTTATATTTTCTATACCTTCTACACCCTGTATTTATCCAGTTTTTATTTCATTCGTTAAGTCAGACACTCTGTGATAATTTACTAAAAAATAAATTGTTAGGAAGTAAAAAATCAAGTTTAAAGCATAAAGCGAAAGCTTGGACATAGAGTATAGATACGAATTCAATAAAATAGTTTACTCATACCGTCAGGGACAGATGGTTATGTGGTGATAGAGATGATTAATGACGTACCTCGACATTCAATTTATTTTTACCATTATTATCGAATAATACATTATCATTAACCGAAAGAGTTACACTTATCACAATTCATTCGTTGAGTGATGTAAGGGTATCGCTTGTGTGTCATGCAGTTAAAATTAAAAACTCTAGTTTTTAAGGAAATAAAAATAAAACTTGATAAAAAACGCCCTTTAGGTGTTCACCTAGCATTTTAAAAATCCCACCAGTTAAGCTCAATTCTCAGCGACTATAGACCTGCATCAATTCTCAAGAAAATACGAGTATGAAGCGTGGGAACGTCGACTATACTTAATATTTAACTTTTCGTTAAAAATATATTAAAAGTATCCTATACGGTGTGGTTCATTTTGGTGATGCATGTATTGGTAATTGATATGTTGGAAAATGGTTAGATAGGGAAAGTTTTAGACAGTTCTGTTGCTAACTTAATGGGGCTTGTAAACCGGTCTTAACTCTTCAGGTTTGTGAGTTATTTTTAAAAATTGAAAAAAAAAAACGTTTTCGAAAATTGTCTAACTTTTTCATTTAGAGGAATTTTTAATATTTCAAAACACTATTTCACCTTAAGTTTTATCGAGGAATTTCACTGTATATTTAGACTTTCATTGCGAAGTTTCGGTTGCAAGAAACTATCATCAACTTTCTATTTTCTTATGGGCGCCGTATTGAATTTTAAGCTGAGCAAGTAGAGCATTTTTTGATTTTTCAATGGGAAGTAAGAAAAAATTCCAAAAAAAATAATAACAACGGTTTCTATTAAACTCATTTCCAAAATAGCATAGAATACTTCTAGTAATTAAATAGATAATGTTATACAGGGTGTTAATTAAGTATGTACAATAAATTTAACAGACAGTGATTTTAAGACAATGCTTCGTTTTCGTGTTAAACTTTTGTAAAAAAATTGATGTTTCGTAAATATCTTAACCCAATTTTAGTGACACAGCTATTTATTTCAAACCGTTAGCGAAATATAGGGTGCTAATGCACATGTTTTTTCGTTTAAGAGACCTGAACGGAGCTGTGTATGAATTTCTCATCTTAAGATTATGAAATTTCACACTTTTTTGTCCTCAGATTTTAAGCGCTACCCCACCGTAAATTTTATACTAATAGCTGAAATATTATTTAGCATCAATATATCAACCACATTATTCCTGTTGTTAAATGCTACTGTGGTGGTCTACAGGTAACGGGCTCGCTTTGGAATCCAAAGGTTCGGGGTTCGAATCTCAGACAGAGCAAGACTATTTTAATTTAAATAAAATTCGAAACCAACTTTAAATTCAATTGCAGCCCACCTCTCTCCTTCACTCCGATCTCTATTGCGCACACGTTTAAATCTAGAAATTTGAATTTACCACCAATTTTATTGCCGCACTCTGATCAAACAACCTATCGTTACTGGATTTTAAATTTACCGCCAATTTGCCGCGATCTGATTGGTCGAGAGACGTGGCCTAAAAGTAGAGGAGAGGGGGTAAAATTAATCAAAAATTTGCAAACTGAACCTTCATAAGAAAATACATGGGATTTTGGCTCCGTACGCCCGTAGCTTATCTACTAACAACCTCAAAAATCAATATTTTAATATTTTTAATAAATCTGGCAACATCGCATAAATTTCGAAACTATTATATAATAATCTCAAATTTTTGTAAAGGCTTATCATTAATGTCATGGCGTTGAATGAAAATATTACGTTTTGCGTTATTGCAATGAAGAAAAATATGATATGTTGGAATGATGTATTAAAATCATTGGTCCTTGAAATGCAACGGGGGTTGAAAATCAAGTTTCAGAAGGATATTCAAATAATTCTAATCATTAACATGACTGTTGCTAGAAAAAATAACCTTATCCCTTGCAGGCTACAGCATTACTACACCAGGAAAAATAGCGAAAATAAAAGAGAAACTCGAAAAAAGTCCTATCCGCGAGATTATTGTAAAATTGTCTAAAGGACCATAATACAAGAGATCTCTCGTCTCGTGAGTCAAAAACTTTTAATAGCTAACTTTTCTATTTAAACAAATAAGTGAGGAAAACAGTTTTCTCACATTGCAGGGAAAACCATCAATTTTAGCGAAAAGTGAAATTATCTACAAAATGAGACTTGTTAAATTAAAATCGGTTAATAAACAAAAAAGTTATTGCAAAAAAAACAAGAAAAGTGTCCATTTTTTAATTTGTTTATAACTATCGCATTTATTGTTAAAATTTTATAAAACCTATGACAAGTTGAGGGTTTTATCATACTTCAAAAGTGTGCCAAAAGTGGGCGCTGTAGGTGCAATAGTTTTCGCACAATTCTATTTGTTTATAGCGGAGGCTCCAAAAGTTATGAACTTTAAGCCTCTGTACAGGCGTTAATTTTCAGTCAAACATGATTCTGAAAGCGTCATTGTAATCTTAAAGACGCAATTAAGCGACCTATTAAAAAATATTTTTGCTAGCTATCCATTGCACCTATTTTCGGTGAGATAGCATAAATAGCAACAATGTTATTCAAATTGTTTATAAACGAAAAACGCACGGTTTTTTAATTTGAGAATGTTAATGTCAAAAAAACGGTGATATTTTTTAATAGGTCACTTAATTGCGACATTTAATGACGCTTTCAGAATCATGTTTGGTTGAAATTAACGCCTGTGCCCTGCTACACTTCATAACTTTTGGAGTCTCCGCTATAAACAAATAGAATTGTGCGAAAACTATTGCACCTACAGCGCCCACTTTTGGCACACTTTGGAAGTATGGCAAAACCCTTAACTTGTCATAGGTTTTATAAAATTTTAACAATAAATGCGATAGTTATAAACAAATTTAAAAATGGGCACTTTTCTTGTTGTTTTTTTTTGCTATAACTTTTTTGTTTATTAACCGAATTTAATTTAACAAGTCTCATTTTGTAGATAATTTTACTTCCTATAAGCTGTCTGTGAGTCACTTTTCGCTAAAATAGATGGTTTTCCCTGCAAAGTGAAAAGACTGTTTTCCTCACTTATTTGTTTAAATAGAAAAGTTAGCTAATAAAAGTTTTTGACTTACGAGACGAGAGATGTCTTGTATTATGTTCCTTTAGACAATTTTACAATAATCTCGCGGATAGGACTTTTTTCGAGTAAAAATTTAATTTGGTCTATACATATTTCAAACTTAACACAATTAAGGTTGTTCGTGTTGAAAGTTGTTCAATATTGAAAGTTTCTGTCCATATGTTGTTCACAAATAAAATTTTGATGCAAATTTTTACGTTATTTTGACACTGGATACCCTCAGCATTTTGACTCCATTGTGACAATGTAAACGCAAGCTAGCAATAAATAAATTGAATTTTTAGATACCCCACCAATTTTTACTGGATCGTAAATCGAGTGTGTGATTTTCCCATATTCCGAATGGTACTTTAATGCTTTCTTCCCTCGCTTTAGGGTTTTCACTGTCACACATAATTCCAGACAGTTCCGTTCGCTGCCGGCGGGCCGTACACATCTGCCACTGACCTATTTTAATTAATTTACGGAATCAGGCTTTGCATGACGTCTTGAATAAGCCAATTACGTCGAGTCGATATTTGCCTTATACATATTGTATAATAATAAGTATTAGTATCTTAACGATTGCGTTATGTCCTTTTTTTGTGAGATAATCGCGTTTTTATTACATATTTAATACAGGGGTGTGTAAAAAAGTTACACCCAATTTTTTGGAATACGTTATTCATTTTAGTCCTGTAGCCAGAGGGGTCCCAATTGTCTCCTTCATTTAGATGGAGTTATCCAAGTGTTTTTTATGTATTTTGAGCTGCAGAACACGAATTTTTTGGGTAGAAGTTTGCCCGGATGTCGATAAGTTTTTTATTAACAAAAAATTTGCAAAATACTGAACACTTAGTTTTTGGCAAAATAAAAAGTACTTTCTTATTATTTGACCCATTTTAAGAAGAAAATTTTTTTGTTAAACGCATAGTTTTCGAGATAAACGCCGTTAAAAACTCGAAAAATGCGATTTTCAATTGTTAATAACCTTTGATTGAATAGGTATTTTGTAATTCTGCTGACGGCGTTTGAAAGTTCACGTTAAATACTACAAATTATGAGTAATTGCAGTGTGAAAATTTGTTTTTTCCACTGTTATTTGAAGCTATAAACAAATAGCGATTGAGCGTTCAGAAGGGTGCGCCGCCATGTATGTAAGAGAGCGGTTGCCTTCTTACAGGCGTTTAATACACGATCTTGACGCGTACTCTTCATTTCTAGACCAAAGAAACGATGAAAACTGAACGAAACATTAACAATTTAATGAAAATTTGCAATATTACAATAATTAAAATTATTATACAAGTTTAAAAAATAATAATTATAAAAACACCTAAATTATACGACGTTACGCTTTTAATATAAGTAAGTATAAACTTTTTTATTATCGTTTATAAAGCAAAGTAGGCACAAAGACGAGAGCTTTGAAATCAAACCCTGTGGAATATTTACGAAATTTTGCTAAGGGTAAATATGACTTTTTGGCAAAATAACTGTAATACTTTTCTTTCTTCATTTTGAAATTATTTTGCAGATTGTTCCGACATAAGTATAAAAGATAGCGTGAAAAAAGCTGAAGAGTTCTTAGTTAACATTATAAGAAATGTTGATTGTAGTTGTAAATCATTTAATGAATTAAGGGTTTGGATTTATAAACACAAAAATTCTATAATAGAAAATTTGCCACCGACTTCTGATTCGATTAAACTTCACATCTTACGGGCTTTTTACGTTGTTCATATTCAAACGAATGTTTTAAATTCACATATGAACGAATTAGACCCAACTTCATATGGATTTTTTATTAAAGACGATCTACTGTTGCCAGAGAGGGTAAACATCTTAATACCACCTCCCGAAGAATTACCAGCTGCCTGCAATTGTGCAATGTGCAGCACAAAAGCATGTAATTGCAATCGACTTCAAATATCTTGCTGCACTTTCTGTGCATGTATGAAAAAAAATACTTGTAAGAATAAAAATATTTGAAACTTTTACAGTTTAGAAAATCGTACATAAAACTATTTTTGTATAATAATTTTAATTATTGTAATATTGCAAATTTTCATTAAATCGTTAATGTTTCGTTCAGTTTTCATCGTTTCTTTGGTCTAGAAATGAAGAGTACGCGTCAAGATCGTGTATTAAACGCCTGTAAGAAGGCAACCGCTCTCTTACATACATGGCGGCGCACCCTTCTGAACGCTCAATCGCTATTTGTTTATAGCTTCAAATAACAGTGGAAAAAACAAATTTTCACACTGCAATTACTCATAATTTGTAGTATTTAACGTGAACTTTCAAACGCCGTCAGCAGAATTACAAAATACCTATTCAATCAAAAGTTATTAACAATTGAAAATCGCAAAAATCGCATTTTTCGAGTTTTTAACGGCGTTTATCTCGAAAACTATGCGTTTAACAAAAAAATTGCAAGATACATTTTCTTCTTAAAATGGGTAAAATAACATGAAAGTACTTTTTATTTTGCCAAAAACTAAGTGTTCAGTGTTTTGCAATTTTTTGTTAATAAAAAACTTATGGACATCCGAGCAAACTTCTACCCTAAAAATTCGTGTTCTGCAGCTCAAAATACATAAAAAACACTTGGGTAACTCCATCTAAATGAAGGAGGCATTTGGGGCCCCCCTGGCTACAGGACTATTTCCTTTTATACACGCACCCACACGCACTCAGAAGCACACACTATTATAGTAATAAAATTCTACAGTGTATGAGAACAGTCTGATAAAAATATCGAATAACGAAAGCAAACAAGTTTATAATTTGAAGCGTTAGGGACAAAATAGTAATAAGCCATATTTTTCAAAAAATTATTTCCATGAAGTTACATAAATTCATAAACGAACAGTACGAATTATAGCTTACAAACGTTTCAAGACTGATTGCATTGAAAAAAATACGACCTCCCGATCTGAATATGTTATAATTGTATAGTTTCCCGATTTATCTATAAAGTTGAAGCCATTTACGTTATGATTAAATTACTCCATGTTGAGAGCAATGCAAGGACATTGACTGATCAAAATATTTGAAATTACGTCTTTTCCTGAAACGTCTAGATAAGTATAAACCAAATAAGTCAAAAGTTTTGTCAAATAAACGACTTGAAAGTTTATTACTCAAACACCAGATAATATCTACATATTTCATGAATATGGTACGTTTAGACGTGAAAATTTTAAAATACCTAGATATTAGTTTTTCCTTTGAAGGTTGCCTTAATGTTTGATGCTGCCGGTGCATGTCACCGTGATGAACTGAATGATATAGATGATTTAGGATCAATAATCCAATCAATAGGTGGAAGAGCTTACAAAAAATACCACCTGGAAACAAAAAATATGATGATATAGGAAAAAATGGCTTTTTCCTGTGGCGCGTAAACGGCGAAGTTAACCTAAAATAGTATATTAAACAACAAGGTTTGAAAACGACTCTTTGCACACGAGCGAGACATATTGGTGGACCGAGCCGAAGGCGAGGTCCACAAGTCGAGCGAGTGTGCAAAGAGGTTTTCAAACGAGTTTTTTACGATACTTTTTATACGACTGCAAACAGAGACCACAAAAATCAAATTTTAATTTAAATCGTTTTTATTACTAAAATTGCCAACGCATTAACAAAATAAATTAAATACAACTTTTAATTTAACTCGTTTTTATTAAGAAAATTGCTAACGCATTAACAAAAGAAACTAATATTTAATATTTATGGTAACATTTGAACATTCCTTCAAGGTTACGCTGGGAAAAGCAGTATTATTGTGCACCTTGTTTTCGGTAATAGAGAATATTTTTGGTGTCGTGTTTTTAGTGCAGTTTTTCAGCGTGCGGTCGTTGTTTTCTTGTTGTATTCCAGTAGACGATCGTTGTTCTGGTTCTGTGGCAGCAGAAGACACTGAAGACTCTATCTTTTTCGAAACTTCCATTTTATTTCTCAAACAGTCATCAACGTAGCCTTCGGCAACTGTACTGGATTTCCACCCTCCATGGCGTTTGAGGGCAAGCAGATTTGAGCCAGAATTGACTAAAATTGTGGCCGATGAACGCCGAAAACAATGTCCCGTGTAACTTTCTGGATTCTCTAGCATCAAAAACTTGGCGATTTCCCTAGCCATGTTTCCAATTTTGTTGATGCCAACGTTTTGGCTTGAACATTTTCCGTTTTGATAGTTTAAAAAAAACCTGCCTGTCTTCAGATTAGGAGGACGAAGAGCACAGTACTTTTTTAAGATAGTGTAAAGGTTTCCTGTAATTGTAAAACACCTTGGTACCTTTGTTTTTGTATTCTTCAGTTTAATCAGCATAGCACTGCCGAAATCTTTGGTGTCTTCTATTTTGAGATAACATAATTCCTCCCTTCGACATGCCCCAGATAGTCCAACTGCCACCACCGCCTTGATAAGTAAATATTTGTCGTCTGATGCTTTCGTCAAAAACCGGCAAAAATCATCTTCTGTGAGGATTTGGGACTTCTTTGGGACGTAGTTTTCGGATTTTCGTTTGATTAGCGCTTGCAACTTTTTATAGCTTCCAAGATCTATGTTGTGATTGGCACTTAACGTTGACTTGAGCATCGAAAAAATCGTCCACAACGTCGAAGATTTATATTTCTTAGATAGTTCTTCAAAATACACCATTACTGCGTTTTCTGAGAAAGTTTGGACATTTTTGGCTAGTCGCCAGTCCATAAATCGGCTTAACTCAGCTTCATACCTGCTTCTGGATTTTGTGGGCAGCAGTTCCGAACATATTTCGCTTGCTTTCTGTAAAATCTCTTCAGAATCACACATTTTCACACCCAAACTTCGGGAATTCAACAATTTTTGAAGTATCTAATCAACAAAATAAAGGAGCCGTGACGGTTGCTATGAAACTCAGCCAAATTGAAACATTGCATAATTTGGGTGACAACATCAAACAAAAATCACAATCTGTGTGATGCGTGTGCAAAGATGACATAACCGTGTGCAAAATACCGTTTTCAGAGCGTGTTTTCCGTGCGCAAAACCCCCTTTTGCAAGGCAATCGTATAAAAAAGAAGTTTTTGTCCTTTTTATGTTACCTAATCATTTTTTTTTGCTTTCATTAATAAATCGTTTGCCTTTTATTCAAATAATACTAACAAATTTCCATATTTTAACTTGCATTTAGCTAGTACGTAAATTTTACGAGTCAACAAATGCAACAGTGTTCTAGGGTTAAGAAATATTGGATTTCTTGTTTTCAAATTGGATAGGTTCTTGCGGTCGCTGATAACGGATTTAATATTTGAGTTTACGTCGTAGCAATTTTATAGCTAAAAGAAAAAAAAAATAATCAATGAAACTTTTGTTTATGTTGAATCTCGCCGTCTTTTTCAACTATTCTATTTGTATTTATTATTAATACTCAATAAAGACACATTATTATTATTATATGGAAATCGTTGACAATGGGTATTCGCACAATTTTTCACTACATTCTTTTTAAATTAAATATATTATTAGTACTCCCATAATGTTATTAATTAAAAGAAAACTCATATTTTGTTATTATTTTTTTAAAATAAGAGCTGTCCGACAAAAATCTTCTCTACTGTAGAGTTATTTAACTAATATCATCATACATCTATTTATAACCCTGCTATAAAATATGTCATGTTGCTTTTGAATTTAGAATTTACATTTTCATAGTGTTGCGTAACAAATTGCCAAACACATAGGAGCTTCCAATTTACAAGATCCTCTTACTATGCACTTGCTTAAGATCAGCTAAAGCATCTAAATGGAAACCTCTCCTAGCTTTAACCTCTGTTCACTTCGAAATATAACATCGTTAGCACGTTGAAGTGGAGTCTCTAAAATTTACTTTATGTTGTATTTTTAAGATATTCGATGGCTTTTAGTGCTACCAAGTAAACCTTTTCTTTTAAATATGTAGTTCCAAAGGAAAATATCTTCATCAATCTACGAGATTTAGCGCATCGTTTATTGTAATTTCAATAACAATCCACCGCTTTGGGGTGTCATGTAATACTAATATTTGCCACCAGACATTGTTTATCCTAATTCGATTATATAACGGAAGTAGCTTATGTTAACAAAAATACAAAGTGTTTCATAATTAGTGTCCAATAATTTACCACTTGATTCTATTGCCAAACATAAGAATATTTTTTCCTATAAACATGGGTCGAGAAATGCTTCCTAAGGGAGCTATTCTCCCCCAAATGGGGCCTCAAAAAATTCATTTTGGAAAATTTTGAAGCTCATTAAAAGTCGAAATAGATCATCAATTAAAATCATTTTCAAAAATTTTAGTCATCAGGGGCGTCTCAATTTGTCGTCGGCTAAAATTTGCCCCTATTTTTTTGCTTGTCGAAATTTTGAAATTCAGATGTTAGACCTTTATTTCCTCTACAAAAAAGATACTTTTTATTTATTTCGATAAATTGCTCCATTCCCGAGAAAAACTGATTTAAGCATTTCATTACATTACCTTCATAAAATTCAAAAATTTCTCTTGAATAGCTAAAATTTGTAATAAATAAAGTGAAGTGCTTAGAAAAGTTTGTTAAACAGTAAAATTTGATAGATATGAGTTATTTATGAAACAATGGTGATGTTATTTTATATCGAAAAAGTAATCCGTTTTCGAGAAAAATCGGTTTATAGTATATTACGTAATAAGTGTTGTAAAAAGCATTTTACGCACGAATGGACGACGCCGCGTAGCGGCGAGTGCGTAATTCCATGAGTGCGTAATTGCATTACACCAGGTATTACGTACTATACTTTACCTACGACCACTACTTTAAATACTTAAAAATACATCGTCTGCGATCAATGCAAGATTCCTATTATGTTGTATGGTAAAAAAAGCGCACAGTTTGTTAAAAAAGTCGTACAGTTTGCCTAGCAACGGTCAATACAAACAGTATTGTATTGGCCGTTGCTAGGCGGTTGCTAGGAAAACTGTGCGATTTTTTTACCGTACGTAATAGGAATCTTACATTGATCGCAGATGGTGTGTTTTTAAGTATTTACAGTAGTGATCGTAGGTAAAATATGTTATAATACTTTACAGTGTGCGGTAAGAATTACAAAAATTTGTTTACTTCGATTTATGTCCAATTGTTTTTCCAAGTATATTTTTTAAACCACATTTTCTACAACATACCATTTTTTTCAAATAAGAAAGTAGAGATAAACATGAGGAATGTTATGCACAATACAACACACGATTCTTAGCATAAGAATACTAAAACATTCCACCTTATTCTAAGGTAAATTTTTCTCGAAACCTGTTAACGATATCCACATGAAACAAGAGGAATGTCTTTTTTATGGGCGCGAATTATTGCCAATAATAATTTTAAAAAGTTAGAGCGCAATATCGATTGATGAAGTAATGTAAATTACTTTTATCTGCTCCCACTATGGTAAATAGACTATTAATACATTGTTTTTAAGGC
This sequence comes from Anoplophora glabripennis, assembly GCF_000390285.2. Lineage (NCBI taxonomy): Eukaryota > Metazoa > Arthropoda > Insecta > Coleoptera > Cerambycidae > Anoplophora > Anoplophora glabripennis. The sequence goes on along the minus strand of NW_019416623.1, from coordinate 1,320,365 downwards.
GGTAAATGGATTTTACCGTAGAAGTGGAAGTTACTATGGAAAATGGGAGCTAAGTGAGGTAACTTACCTCCCTAGGGAAAAAAGGGATTTCGAGCTATTTTCTGAACAAATAAATAGAAATATTTGATGAACATTATATTTCATTAATTATTATGAGTGAATATTTATAGTAATTGTACAGTTATTACATTTAGTAACATTTATACAATCTGGATAATTATTGTTACTTAAACCGTCAGCAACATAACTTTCTGCAATTTATAACGTACTTTACTTGGTTTTGATTTTTGGTGGTGACGGTTCGGTTCAGACGTTACTTGTGGCCGCCCCCGGTATACTACCAACTCTAAACGGAATCTTAATTCGCAATTGCGAATTCTAATTTACTATATTTATTGACGTCACCGACGTCCCTGTTTGGATGCCTAATTTTGTGACGACCCTCGACTACTAGTTTATCGGCAGCGGTGGTCGGCAGTCGGCGGTGGTGAGTGACGTCACAGGAACATACTCCGGATTAAAACCTTTTTGTTCGGTTTGTCTCGGGCGCCAGTTTCCCTATCTTTTACGTGGGGGAAACTCCACGTGAACCCTACCCTCGGTTTAGAGTAAGTACTCGGGATAGCTGCAGTGAAGAAAGTTTAAATCCAGGGGTCTGTAATTTCTCTTACTTTTAATCGAAGTAGTTCTCTGAGTGTAGTGTTACTCTACTTTTAAAATAAACGGACTTATCAGTGTAGGTCACAAAAAGATAAGAAGACCCTTTTTTACTAATCGGAATTTTATCAAACTTGTCGGTGTTAAAAATGAATACAAACTGGAAATATATTTACTAGATTTATTTTATATTAATCAGGCCTATTGAATTTGAAACAAACAAAAGTAAAATAGATTCTATTTACAATTAGTTAGTTATATACTAACAGAAATATACAAATAATTTACAAGCGGTGTAATAAAAATAAAATGGGTTAGAGCAATAATTATTTACGACGGATTTAAAATGCCGATGCGGTTTTTCGGTGCTGTAAATAAATATAAATTTAGCACATAGTCAAATATCAGGACTCAAAATTGGTACGGTAGGAAAGCGGAGTATTTGACGTTTGGTTTATTTAATAACCAATCTAATACTTTACGAAACGGTACGCCAGAATAATATTCGGTTTTAAATTTCGGTCGGTGCTAGAAAGGGAAGAATAAATAAGGTTAATAAATTAGAGCAATAAATAATCAATAAATAAATTGTCCCCAATGGTTCTGAAACAGAAAAATAATTACGGGTTACTGTAATTCTACAAATAAATATCGGCGGCAGTTTCTAGCAAAGCGACAGAAATTATGCGGAGGTTTAACCAGCCAGGGAGAAAGCCAAGCAAAGCAGTTTATAATGGGCATAAATAAGCAAACGGTAGTCAGGAAAATGAATTATGTTGGTGAACAGGAGGCAAAGTCTGGGCGAGGTGCGAGTTCAGATGCGGGATGGCCGACAGATTTCTCCCAGAAGCGGTGAAGTACCCAGCCAAACTTCGAGGGTCTATCCGTCGCTGCACAGCCGACACACAACGTCTTCTACTGGCGGTGGAGCACCCAGCCGAACCAGCAGTTTCGGTTATTGTGCCTTACAGCGTTTATCAAGCTTAGGCGGTGGAGCACCTAGCCAAACCTTCGCCGACAACGCTGTTGCCGTACAGTCTGACACCTTCACGTCCTCTACTGGCGCTGGAGCACCCAGCCAAACCAGCAGTTTCAGTAAAGGGGCTCACAACGTTTGTCGAACGAGGGCGGTGGAGCACCCAGCCAAACCGTCGCCGATAACGCTGCTGCCGTACGAGCCTGCACTCAACGTCTTCCGCTGGCGGTGGAGCACCTAGCCAAACCTTCGCCGACAACGCTGTGGTAGTACTGTCTTGCCAGAGTTCACAACGGCCAGACATATACCATAGCAGGACAGGTAAACATAGGAAAAATACAATTTGCTTACTTATTCCGGATAGTGGCTCCCGGCGGCTAACTCCTTGGGTCGGATGGCGGTCTCTGGTCGGTTTTGGGTCCTCGGGGTGGTCCTCAGGCTGAAAGTGGAGCTCTTCGAGTTCAGGATATGAACTAAGTATTTTCATCCAGGAACGTTGGTTTTATTGCCTCAATCCCCCCTTGACTAAGCAGGAGTCTTGGTGGGATTATGCGCGCGGCACTCGACAGAGTGGGGTAACGGACGGTTTCGGCTCGACTCGCGGGTAATTTGCTCTCATCCAATTAAACTAATTAAATAAATAAATGGCCAACGGCACTCTACAAACTCGCCGGTGACTTTAAAGGTTTTGACTTCTCCATGAAATATGCTGGCAGTGACATTTCAGAAACACCAGTATTTTTGTTCTAACACCATTCTTTGAAATTTCTATATGCTTATCTGTAGCACATTTTCGACTTCTCGGGTAATAAAAATTCGCAGGTAGCATTTGCTGCACTTTCTATTTGAAATAATAATTCAAACCAGCAAAATTGCAACTTTTATGTAGCTTTGTTTATAAACACTTTAGAAACGACAAAATCCAAACAACAAGGGCGACTTTGCAAGATTTCGAATAATGTCAAAATGAATTGATTAAGAAGTGTCCAAAAATAAAACCTAATCTTTATTTCATGAACCATAAAGAACTGTGGGAGCAGATAAAGTGTTATACACCACGCAGCAGTTAATTATAATTTACCAATGGTATAAATAACTATAAGAAGTTACTACTATTATTAAATTACTTTAAAATGTATTAAACTAATTCAAATCAAGAATAAACATTTTCAAAATTTTTAATTTGTTAATTTATCAAAATGGTGTATTTTTTACAAAAAATTGAGGTCACAAAGTTGAAATAAAAAATAACACATCGAGATGTATAAAACTGCCAAGTTTAAAAATCGTTCTCGTCACGTAAATCCTCGTGTATTATTAATACAAAAATCTCGCATGTATCCGAATGTTTGAAGCTTTTTGTAACCCCTTAACATTAGGGAGGAATTATGATTAAAGGATTATGTAACTTTATATTAGATGTTAGACTTTCAAGTATTTACCCAGGGGCAACTCATTATAACTATATTGATCCCATTAATTTTGAATAATGTAATATTGGATAAGCAAGAGTTTCTGCTTGTTGCATAAACAAGCCTGTTACAGTTTATATACCTTTCAAACTTTATATTACTGTAGTTTCGACAGGATATCGAAAAATATATAGGAGCTTCACTAAGAAAAAATAGGTTTAGATCATATTTTTTCAACATTCGTATTTATCGTAGTTTTTAGATAAATTATAATGGATGTATATCTGGTGTCCCAACATTCATGCAAGATTTAATTTTTGCACCATGTGTAAAGTAAAATATTCCCAACGAAAAAAAAAAACAGCCTGGCAGGTGACAGGTGACAGGTCAAGGTTATTAAAAATGAAGCGCTACAACGCCTTTTCATTGTTGAGCAATATTTTAAATATAATGAAGGTTTAGCTACAGTTCGCAATTTTCGTAAAAAAATATGGTCGGAATAGCGATTTAATTTTAATGAACTGCGAAGATTAATTGAAAAATTCAAGGTGACTTCAGTCGTATCTCAAAATAATAGGCAGTGATTTCATCTTTAATCCGGCTCACTATTTTTAGCACAAGGAGAAATACGAGCCGTTTTTAAATTCTTTGTATAAAATTGTGTGTGCCGCATTCTCCCACAGCTGTCGATACTGCACAGTTTTAAGAATTCTTATGCTGCAGCACATTCTAGCTTTAATTGGTGTTTGGTGCGTGATGTCAATTGGGTTTCGTTTGGCATGCACCAGATATTCTTCTGCCACAGCAAGTTCTACACTTTCACTGGTGTTTGGCGCGTGACGTCAATTGGGTTGCGTTCATTCGGTTCCGGGTTATTCTGTAAGCAGAGGCAAATAGGCGCACGCGCGGGAGAGTCCGAGGTTATCTTTCCGTTAATTTAATTGTGATTTTAATTAATTTATTAGAGACTTTGGGTTTGTATTCTTAAAATAGAGAGCAATTCAGCTATAATTCAAGGTCTACAGCGTGTTCTCGTAATGGTAAGCGCCCTCATTTAAAAAGGCAGGAATATCAGGAGATAAAATCGTGTAGGTATGAATGGATTATAGGAAGTACAGTAGGATTTTTGGAACAGACTTTACTTGTTTCATGACGAACATGAGACTATCATGAGGATATGGATAGCCGAGTATTTGAAAAATAATTTGAATCTGTTTTGCCACATATGGAACCTGATGCTGCGATTGTAATGGATAATGCAGTCTACCGTAGCCGACGATTAGAGAAGCTGCCAACATCAATATGGAGAAGGACGGAAATTATAAACTGGTTAAAATCGAAAAAGATCGAATTCGACAGAATAATGCTTAAACCCGAATTACTGAAAATTAGGGAGAGAGAAAAAAGCCAATACATTAAGTATGTAGTGGATGAAATGGCTGCAGCTCATGGGATTACAGCTTGCCACCATACCACTGTGAACTAAATCTCATTGAGTTAATCTGGGCCCAGATAAAAAATGGAGTAGCACGAATGAATACAACATTTAAATTGCAGGATGTAAAATCACTCTTGCACGAGATTAATCTGGTTACAGCAGAAACATGGAGTAATTGCATTATGCATGTCCACAAAGAGGAACAATGCATGTGGGATCTCGACATGACAGTTGATGAATTGGTTGATTTACTGATAATATTTCTTAGCTCTAGTGATGAGGACGATAGTTCTAGTGATGATAATGAGGGTAATAAAGCTAGTGACCAGTAATGCATATTTGCATAGCGAGTGTATAGTACAACGTATAATGTAGTGTAGTGTATTGTACAATAAGTGTTAATGTGTGACCATTATAGTGAAGTGATAGTAGGCAGTAGTGTATACTGTGTATAATATAGTTCAATGTATTATTATAAGTGATAAAGTGTGATATCCGCCGGCGTGCGCATCAGGCAGGTGTAAGTGAGTGGTAGTGGGCCATCGTCGTCTGAAAAGATGGCACTCAACAATTGTGGAGAGGATGACAGGTGAGTCTATAAGATTTTTAAGTAAATATTCACCATGAACTTATTTTTTATAATTTTTGGTTCTTTGACCCCTTCTTAAGTAATACGCCTATGGAATCTTGTGCATCCCTTACATCCCTTACTAGTCTAAATGCTGGATATGAATCACTGCCCATTTTTATGGTACACGGGTATAGATCAATTACTAATCTTAAACATTCTGGCCGTTCTTCAACAAGTCGTTGAACACAAAACATCGAAGCAGTTTGTGAGAGTGTTGCTGAGAGTCCAAGTTAATTCGGCACAATGGTCAAGAACTGGACATTTCTAGAAGCTCGCTATAGCGTATTCTCACAAAAGATTTGCATCTTCGTGTTTACAAAGTTCAGTTGACTAACTAACCATGCAGACCGTAGAAAGTTCGTTAAATGGATTATTAAACATGATTTTTCGAACAAAATCATCTTTAGCGATGAGGCTCATTTTCATCTCGATGGCTTCGTTAATCGACAAAATGGTCACATTTTGAGGTTTAGAAAATCCACGAGTGATTGTTGAGAAACAAATGTATCCACAACGTGTTACCGTTTGGTGCGAATTTTGCACTGGAGGCATCATCGGAGCATTCTTCTTTGAAAAATGCGGCTGGTCAGACAATAATAGTTAATTGTGCTCGTTATGTGCTTCAATTGCAATATATGGGCGTAGTCAATATGTAGTTGCAAGAAGACGGTGCTATATACCATACAGCCCGAGAAACGATTCAACTATTATTGCACGAGTCATTTCCTGGTCGTCTAATTTCCCACTTTGATAATCAGAATTAACTACCCAGATCATGCGATTTAACGTTGTTTGACTTTTTTCTTTGGAGTTTTTTGAAGTCTAAGGTTTTTGCCAACAAGCTCACGACTACCCACACCTTGAAGGAGGAAATTGAGCGCTGTATCAACAAAATTCAGCCGCATTTATGCAAAACAGTCATAGAGAATTTCGACGAAAGGTGACTATTTATTAGAGAGAAACAAATAGATCTAAGAAAATCTTAAAACAAGCAATTTTTAAGTTATCGTACTACGAATATTTGAGTAGATAATTTTGAACACGAAATGTCAATATGTTCTTTCCAGTTTAGGTGATTTTCCAGCCTTATATCTAGCAGTTTCACTGTTTAGCTTTTTCAACATTAAATTGAGTATCACTATTTCATAAGATTGTAGTGTCATCTGCAAATAATACTCAATGGCCATCAAGAGCACTGCAAAGCTCATTAAAATAGACGAGAAAAGGTAGGGGTCCCGAAACATACCCTTAAGGTACACTATTATTTATAGGAACAATATTATAATCTTTACCATCGCAACGAACTGCTTCCTATTTGTAAGATAAGATACAAGTAAATATAATGCACTGGATCTAACTCCATAAACTCGAGTTTATGAAGAAGTATGACAGTAAACATTAAGTCGAAAGCTTTGGATAAGTCACACATAATTTGCTTCAGTTGTAAGGTCTTGATTAAAAAAAACAAATTTGTAAAATTATCAAAATGTCCAAAATTGACTGAAAATTTCCTCAATAATGTCACTCATTGGATTCACTCCGTACCTTTTCGCTCTCACTCAGACCGATCTTTTTACAATGTATTATAAGGATAATATCGTGCTCACGTTATCTTTTATGTAACTTACATATTGGAACGAAAAATATTGTTTACCACAGCACAGACAAAATATGTAATGTTTCCTATTTTCCTGTTGCCTCTCTACTTTCAATAATATTTCCTAGTTTCTCTCATCTTATATAAAATACTGCTGTTCTGTTCCTAGAACGGTCTAGATATAACTTAGTAATTGCCAAAGGAAATAATTAGGCAACCGATACAGAGTATTACTTGCTAAACTTCCGAAATACCAGCCATTTCAAAGTTTCGAGTGAGGGACAAATCAATTAATAACCTACCGCAACTATTTTCTTCTATAGACCTCCGCGTTCCTGCTGTAAACTCATTTGCGGTTAGGTGAAATTTATTATATTATACGTCAGATGCAGGTAATTTTACAACACTGTTATCACGTTTTCTGGAATTTGAACTTATTCCTTTTTTGCTCCATCACCAGCAAAATAGAATCGATTGAAGTTTTAATTAAGCATGAAGTCAAGAAACATGCAAGGCTCTCAGTCTGCATAGTATGGTGCGAGTTCATTATTTCGTAAATCGGTGACTTTAGACAAAAATCCTGAAACAGGTCAATATTTATTTTTAAAAGTAACGCCATCGATGTTTTTTTAATGTAAATATGGATCATGTGATAGTTCTTTTGAAAGGTCTTTAATTCTCTATTCAATCAATAAATTCCAGAGTTGTTTGTGCCATCTCCGTCCGAATGCGTTATTTTAATGCATTTAGATTGTGTTGTCTATTTTTAAATATCCCCTAAAAAAATCTAGAGGAGTTAAGTCTGGAGACATAGCTTCAATCGATCTTCTTCGCCCTATCCATCTTTCTCGAAGGACGTTATCCATATAGTGTCTTCTATTTATGTTTGAAAACAACCGATTCAGTTCGGGGAGCAAATCGTTTTGCAGAAATTCTAAATTTCGAGGACCTATTAAAGTTCTGTCGTGGACTTGGTATGACTTGTGGAACGCTATGGCGTGGGATGTATGAGAGCTTCGGTTCATCATTAGTTCGAGTCCCACCTTGAGCGCCATGTTGAAGAACGACGTAGGTCTCAGCTTCATATTGCAACAAGGCCCCAGATTGATCGTCTGGTAGGTAGGTTGCCTATCCTCTGGTACGGCCCCACATTGGGCGCCAGGACGCGGGATTTTATTGGTTCATTGTCTACAGGGAAGCTGCGGCTAGTTGACCAACCCCTAGCAGTTCTGATCTGATGAATTTCAACAGCACTAACCGTAGATAACTTTAAATTATAACAAGTTTTGAAGAATACACTTTTATTTGTCTAATTACAACTAACAACGTGAAGTCTGAATCTATATTCGTCCTCCTGAGCGGCTGGTTGGGTTTATATGAGATTTATTATCAGCTAGCAACTCAGCAGGCGATTTACTATTGTCAGCATAATAATAATAGACACTTATAAGTAAATAATTGTTAAAACAATATACAGATAATATGAAAATATATATACAGGGTGTTGGGTAACACGGGTTTGCCTTATTTCCGCTAGATCCAGTTTGAAGAGATCTGTTGATCTCTCCCTTGACACTAACACTGGCTTTTTTCTTACTTTTTTTTTTGGTTCGGGTTTTTAGATTAATCCTGTATAGTACTTTTTTTGGGTTTGATACCCTAGTGTCTGAAAATCACTATCCTTAGATAGGTTGTCTGTCCTCTGGTGCGGCCCCACGTTGGGCGGCTGGACGCGGATTTGCCTCATTTCCGCTAGTTCCCGGTTGAAGAGACCTGTCAGTTTCTCCCCTTTGTCACTAACACTGTTTTTTTTTTCAACTTTCGACACGTTGAAAAAAGTGTACGGACTCCATAGAGTACCTCTTCGAAAGCTTGTAAGAAGCTTTGTTTTCAGCGTATAGCTGAGAGCGTTTAAGCTCGAGTTTAAGAATTTTTGTGTAAAGAAATGATAATTGAGATTTAAATATGTGCCTTATTTGTATGATGTGTGATAGAACAGAAATTCTGTTTCGGATACGAATTGTTTTAGATTGTCGAGTCACACTCTGGCTAGGTACTACGCCCTGGTTAAATAAGTGCAAATGACAAGGGTGCACGTTCACTCGCCAGCGTTGGCGGGGTGGATTTCAGTATTCAGGCTGCTGTGAGGTCCGGTCTGGTGGCATCCCACTCTGGTGCGCGACGTTTGCACTTCTGCCTGGTCTGGAGGTTTGTTATATGAAATTTAACACAGTTAATATTGACTCGGAGATCTGGTGAGTGAATTGCGAAGTAAATTCATTTCGCGAAAATTTCGAAAGTTGAACGAAATTTTCGTTTTCCTCGTCTCCCGTCGGCTATCTCAGAGGAGGCCTTTACATAGGTCGTTGTTATCATCTAATGGAATGGGGACGTTTAGTGTGCTTTCTCTCGTCCTGGCGGCTCGACGGTCGAGAATTTGGAAAGATTGGCGATTTTTTGTATTGTAGCTGCTTACATCGGAGGATGATCACGTCGTCTACGGAGCTTCGAGTTGGGATTTTAGAAATATCTGCGATTTTTTTTAAATCGCACAAATTATTTTTATATGTTGCAGAGCTATTACGGATGTTGTAGAGGTCTGTCTTGTATGTATTCGTGCTCTTAATGTCGCTCTTTCGTATTGATGAGCGTATTCGAAACATATTCTATGACAGTTCCTTCCAAAAAGTATGATTTTGTGATCCTATTTCCATTATTCCGGCCCAAATTTTCACTTTCTCTGAGTAGTGAGTGTGATACTCTTCCATCCAATGTCGCTTTTCAGTCAATAGGTCAATGCCGGCATGTTTGAATGTAGCACCATCATAAAAAAGAAGTCTTTTTAGAAACATCGGATTTCGGTTAATTTTGTCCATTAAAATTTTACAAAATTTGACCCGTCGCGTCGTAACTTTGTAAGGATGCCATTTTCCTTTTTCTTCTATGAACTAAATTCAAAATTGATAAATGTGAGTTTTTCATTATAACTTATTTTAGAAATAAGAAGAAAAGTCCAATTTCTCACAATCCTTTTATTTTTTTAAAAAAGACTACCGGTTTCGAGATGAAAAAGTTTGACCTCGAAACCGGTAGCCTTTTTTAAAAAAAATAAAAGGATTGAGAGAAGTTGGACTTTTCTTCTTATTTCTAAAATAAGTTATAATTCAAAGAACTGTTAAATGATCCATGTTATTATCTAATGTTACTTGCCGTGTATATACTACTCGTCGTTTCTTATTTTTGGGTATTTATATTCTATTACCTTTAGGGAGATCCTTTACATGACCCGTTTGTCTAAACTTCTTTTCAATTTTGCTTACTGTAGATAGAGAAATTAGTTCTCGGTTTGGATATTTATTATTAAATAAAATACATTTTTTTTTCCAAGTCCTGGTTTTGTCTTCACAGCCAATCATTATTAGAATTTAAATTTTGTCCGTTTCAATAAGCTTTATGTTGATAAAAAACACTTTGAAATACTTAGAGCATGAGGGAAGCACCGCGTGTTAAAAAATGTAGACGTTATAGAGAGAAGGGGCGATAGTTTTCTGCTAGAGAGTGGAGGGAGTTGCGTTAGCCAACCAAGTATCGGCGCGAGAGAAAAAGTTAATACTCAAACTATCTCGTTTTCTCTCTGTCGCTCGTCCACACTGTCGTCGTAAGCGTGTTTCCTGCATATAGTAAATGCTCTAAGTTTAAATATTTCTAGTATATCAGCATTGACAGAAACGTGAGTCAAATCGATTTGAATGTACACTTCTCGTTAATATGTAAGGAATATCTTTTGATGATTTTATTAAGATATGTTGCTATATTTTATATGGTTGTAATATAAGATGGTAGCTGTCGCCGAGTTATGTAGCATGGTTGTTGATAATGTGTAACACACAGGATTATAGTTAGTAAATATAATCTTGTACAAAAACCTGTATTTATTGTAATCAATGAGGTAGAAACACTAAGCTTTTCGAAGATTTTTAGACGGTAGATACATTGGAATCCCGCCTAAAGATGTGACAGAAAATATACCATTCTTGGAGTACCGGCAGTACATGCATCAATCAGAGAGGTTGGGATTCACACCATTGAAAGAACGACTAAAATATCTCAATTTCTTAAATTGAAAAATCCTGAAATACAGAACATTGCTTTCGTCGTACATCTGCGACTTTCCTGCAAAAGCTGGTGCTTATCTGTCGATTTTACAGCAACATGATAAATGGATAAGTTTTTGGGTGGCTGAAAAATATATTAAAGATTTCATAGAAGGAAAAGTCAAAGCAGCAGCCCGAATGATTTAAGGTGAAGAAAACTTCCAACTGGGAATACCAAAGTTAAAATATTACTTATTTATATTTTAACCATTAAATTGTCACGCCAATACACGTTACTTTTAATTAGAATTTTGATGTTACTTTACGGCTTCTCCGGACTACAAAAACTCCCATTTGAAGCTTCTATATAACAACTTCACTACTTGAAGTTAGTTAAAATCGCGCGGTTAATTAAATAGGCCAGTTTAACCCTTCTTCCCTTGACTTTACTTTAATTACAATAATTTTGTTTTGTTAAATTTTCCCCGTTTTTGTAGACTTTAATTGTAGCGTTTAATTGTAACGTTTACATATACTAAATGATACTTGAAATTAAGTTGCCTTTTACAACTAACAAAGTAGGACGTGCAAAAACAGCGTTATAAATAAATTGTCCCAGGGTCAGACAAAATCCGTTTGGGAATTCGCTGTTTTTGCATTAAATAGAGTTTATTTTTACGGTAATTCGCCTACGCCGCTTTGTTCCCAAGATATTTTTTTTATAGTGTTAATTGTTAATTAACTATTGGACGCATCGGACCGGGATTTTAGAGACAATTAAAGAAAGGGTTAAACTTTTATTTCCGATTAGTTTTACATTGATAGTTCATGTAATAAATGCACCAGTAGAAGTAAAACAACTGCAAAGCAAGACTTCGACTTCCACAGTTAACTCTGATGGGATCCCAGAAATTAAATTTGTAGACAAAATTCTAATTGTAGGTACTATTAATATTAATTAGGTTTTAAGTGTTGTTTTGTTTTGTCTTAATTATATTTGTTGAGACACAAACCGTTTTCAGGCATAGTCTGTGTTTTGACGTTTTATTCAGTCAGTAAGAAATAAGTGCAGTAAAGTGCCTAGCAACCCATTACTGACACTGACACTGCATTTTGTGGAGTAAACTTAATTGCATAAACAAAGATTTACCGTGCAGTATAAATAAAATTACTTTTCCGTCCTAAGCTGAGAAGGCACCGGGTTTTATCCATATTTTTCATGTACAGTAAATAAATACACGCAGATAAACCAATTCACATTAAAAATACATTATTTACTAAATATAACGTTTATTGAATATATTGCACAATGTTTATTATAACTATTTGGTAATGTTAATAGTTATGTTGCAGTTTGTAGAACTATTAAACATTGGCTCTGAACTTTACCTCAAAAGTCATGCATAGGCATGCATTATAGCTGTTAATTATTTCTTCCATTTAAATTTAAATATTTTAACTGGTATGCCTATTTTACTTCTATACGAAGTGTGGTTATAAAATAACGAGACTGATGCTGTAAAAATTTTTATTTTAAATTTCCACATACTTAATTATTGTCCCCTTCAATATACACCTCTCCCGCACAACTCCAGGCGAATTTTCCATTGGCCAAAACAATACCGGAAGTCTTTTTCTCTGAGTTCGTTTATGACGCGTGCAGTTTTTTTTTCACAGCTTCAACGGTTTGAAATCTTGTTTTTTAATGCAGTTTTGACTTTGGGGAATAGATAAAAGTCGCATGGTGCCAGGTCAGGCGAATAGCGGATGGTCCAACACTGGCTAGAAACGCAATGACAGACAATACAACCGGTGCGTTGTCCTGATGAAGAACCCAAGACTTTTTTTTCCACAATTCGGGTATTTTTTTCCTGATTTTTTCATTTAGTTTAGCAAGAACATCGAGGTAGTTGCTGATTAACAGTTTCAATTTTGATTTGCTCATTCGAGTGAATTTGGGCTATTCCAATGCATGGATTGACTCTTATTTTCTGGATCATAAGTGAAAAACCAAGATTCATCGCATGTTATCAATCTTTCCAAGAAGTTTGGGTAATTTTCAATGGCATTTAAAATGTCACTACAAATATTTTCCTGGGCTTCATTTTGCTCGATAGTAAGAATTTTCGGCACTACTTTCGCACAAATTTTTTGCATGTTCAAATTTTCGTGTAAAACTTACCTTATGCATTCTTTGTCAATTCCTACAGTTTCAACAATAGCACGAATAGTTAACCAACGCTCAGATCGGATCAGATTAGCGATTTATTCAAGATTTTTATCCGTTTTTGACATGGAAGGGCGTCACGAACGTGAGTTACCTTCAACGTCTTCTTGGCCATCTTGGAAACGCTTAAACCACTTAAAAATCTGCGTATATGATAAACATTAATTGCCATTAATAAAAGATAAGTTTCAGTAGCAGTTTTTTCAAATTTCACGACAATTCGTTGCTCTATTACAACATTTATCAGAACAAAAAAATAGACCTTATACAAACGAAGCCCACGTCCAAAATAGTAAGCCTGCAGACACGGTAAAGGCGGCAATCGAAAAAGGAGGCTTCACGCTACACAGTTGTCAATCGTACGACTTTGACGCATGCGTAATTCGTCTGTAGTAGCATTAGTCTCGTTATTTTATAGCCACACCTCATATTCATCGGGAGCGTTTGAGGATTTCCATCCCCCATGCATCTTTAAAGCAGCATTAATAAAATTGGCAAGTACTAATGAAAACAATGTCCTATGTATACCATTTTACCATACTGATGTACTTCTGTTACTTGCCCGCAACCTTTCATTTGAATATTTAAAGAAAACGCAACAACATCTGAATGGCATACAACATATTTTCATATAATGCCTTACAAGGTTCGTTGATCAAAAGTGATATATTTTTTATTTTATTATCCGGTACTTTAACAAGAATTTTCAATCCCAAATCTTCTATGTCATTCGTCATCCTTCAAACAATTTAATTGATATATTTCATCACGACTACAAATACCAGATATTAAGGCAACCTAGAAAGTAAATACTACGTAGATATTTTCAAAATTCTCATATTCTAAACATACATTATTCATTAAGTATAATATGACATTTGAGCAAAACACGTTTTAAGTTATTAGTATTGCTCTCTCTATCGGTTGTTCAATGATAAAATCATTTATTTTCACGTCCTCTATTACTCATTTGAAGGAATGAACTCATTCCAGAAACACCCGTACTTTGCTGCATGCTGCTACCTACTCCAAGATCTTGTAGTACCTACATTACCATCGAGGTTCGTCTTTTAAAAGTTGATCATATGATCTAGATCAAGGAAGATATATTCCTATCATACCTGCATAAGAAGCGGCCTATTTTATGTGTATATGTATAACGAAAACAAGTTATTGACATTCATTTTTCTACTTCGCCTTGTTCTTACGTCTCTGTTGAGAGAGAGAGTTTCCTTTGAGCGTTGATCATAGATTTCTTTCAGAGTTTCTCGTCCAAATTCTTCTTAAATTCTTTGTTGAATGCATACGGGACGCTATCTACTCTGGGGCCTTGTACCACACTACGATCGCATTTCGTCTTGGAAAGGTTGAAGATATCTTCCTTGATGTACTTGGCATTAATATCGTACTTGCTTGAAAGTGTCCTATTTTGTGTGTAAATCCTTATGTATAACAAAGATAAGTTGTTGCAACACATTCCCCTTTTCTTTGTTCTTATGTCTCTGTTTGTTCATCCATTTCTTGAGAGACCCGATCGTAAATACTATAGTTTCTCGTAAAAATGCTCCGGCGTATCTATCCCTGTGCTTTCCTTAAACACTGCGCCCTAAGGAATTATCTGCTTTCTTGTTAAGAAGCCCATCTATTACATAGCCCCACAAAAAAAAAGTGGAAGGTCCGAAAGACAAGACCTTGGTACACATATGGTTTTGGGGTCACTGAATCCGAATCCGGTGTCCGTTTAACACGATTAGCTCTGGTTTACGGTCAGTTCAAGGTCAAATGTAGAAAATCAATTGTCAACAAACTAAACCTATGTATCTATAAGTTTTTGGGGTCGCCAAATCCGAATCCGGTATCCGTTTGACTCGATCAGATCTGGTTTAAGTTCAGTTCAAGGTTAAATGTAAAGCCATTTATGTTGTTCGTATTTGATCCTATATAAAACTATCCTCAAATTACGGCACTCTTGTTTCAATGTGCGTTAAGTTTATAGCATCCATGTTTGAAGTGATTCATACAACAATATCATTGTAGTAACCTAAGGAAAATTCGTCATCATTAGAAAAATATTCTTATGTCTGACAAATAGTAAAAAGCTTTCACTTTTCCGGATTGCTTAGTATTTTTTTTAGCCATGATATAAGGAACTCTGCTCCATTCTCTGCCAGGCCTAAATCTCGAACATCATTTACTTTTTTTTGTGATATTGTTCCTGTCTTTTTCACAACGTGAAATGGAACATATTCGTCATCACTAGTACCGCTACCAACATCAGTGATAGTTTCATTGCCACCCAAATTTCTCCCTTCTTTAATATATCGGTGAAACCTTTCTCTCTGCTCAAACCCAATCAAATTTTTCACTTAGGTTTAAAACCAAAATATTTGTATAAGTATCTTTCGTATAATGATTGATCTTTTGCTATTAGAAAGTATTTAATAGAGCTGATCGCTTCAAACGGACATCAGATTCGGATTCAACGACCCCCAAAACGTATAGATATGTATATTTACTTTGTTGGCTATTGATTCTCTACATTTGATCTCAAACGGACACCGGATTCGGATTCGGCGACTCCAAAAACGTATAGTTACGTAGATTTAGTTTGTTGACAATTGATTTTCTACATTTGACCTTGAACTGACCTTAAACCAGAGCTAATCGTGTCAAATGGACACCGGATCAGGATTCAGCGACCCCAAAACCATATGGATACCATGGTCTTGTCTTTCGGAACTGCCACTTTTTTTTTGTAGGGCTGTGTTATTAACGGAGGGCACCGTCTTGTTTCATCTCCCTGGTGAAACTGATGCATTCCATTGGATGGGTAGATAGACAAATACTACTTTTTATGCAACAGGATACAATTGTAGCAAGTGAGACACACATAAAATAATGAAATATTAAAACTATGAAATAATTAACTAAAAGAGATAAAAACATAGTATATAGATGTAACTGATAAATACAGTAAAGAAATAAGATACGAACAAAGTCAACAGTAATGATACTCAAAAAAATGAAAAATATGTAAAAAATTAGTAACCATGTAGTGTCCAGGAACTACCGCACCGAATAAAAGCATGTTTTAAGTAAATACTTTTTGATATTTATGTAAACTTAAATCTTCACGTAAAACATAACGTTTTTGAAGGATAATTTCAAACGAAACCGACGCAGACGAAAATAGCTAACATTTCGAGTATCATAAGAATGAAGGCCATAGTTACTGTTAAAGTTATTCTTTATTTACGTATTTCTAAAAGCTAGTACAATATAAAAAAATGGTATTACCGCCAATATTTTTAAAATGAGGCTGGCAATGATTCAAAATAATATTTGTATAGCAGTCGATGAATTTCCCGAGTGTAACACCTGTAACACCATAGTACAAATGGGAGTGAAATAAAGAGATATTCTTAAAAAAGTATTCTGACTAAAATTGGACTTCAACATGGGGGTAACATATGAATAAAATGATAGTTTTTTTTATCCAAAGAAGCAACGTGAGATGACCAGCATAAGCGATCATCAACAAATCAGCTGCACAAACGTTTGTAATATTATAATCGGTGGAGAAAATTATACATGGAGTTTTATTTAAATTTAATTTAAAATTATTATTTACGTATTTATTTTCTATTTCTTTAACCATGTATTGCATAGAAGTTGCTACAAGCTAAAGATGTATCATTAGCATAAAGACTATATTTTTCGGGAAACAAAAAGGAGACAATATCATTCATATAGATTATGAAAGGTATGGGCGTCGAGACATAACCTCGAAGCACACCCTTATCCAATAAGTCGCTTGTAGAGTGCGGTCTAGAAATCCTTGTTTGAGGCCAGATGCTATCCTCAACAACGACGTTAGGGTTGCTTTTCTTTTAAACGCTTCTATATAGACAGTGGCGGCGCGTAAACATTGATTGAATGTGTTCTGCTTAGGGTTGTTACATTTGTTCAATGGAATTCCGGGATATTAAGTGCCTGGAGTTTTTAAATGGTGCCGCAGGCGAAAAATTTTAAAATTTTCAAGGTCACGCGTTTTCCTGGCACTTCTGAATTTCAAGGAACAATGCATTTATAAAAAATACAGATTTTCACAAGAACGACTTTTGAAATTGATACCTTTTTGAAATATCTATTCACGAATTACCTACTGACGGTATAAATAAATTGGAATAAACTATAGTAGGATCATATTCGATGCAAAGTAATAAATCAGTGTCTGTCAAGGGAACCAATGAAGTACGCTTTTAAGGGTTTTACAAATTGAATAATTTCTTTATACATTATGAAGGGACGAGGGGATCAGTTCAGGTCTGGCACCCTTGTTCCTACAAAAATTCCTTTATTCTCATAAACTATTTATTTTAAATGTAATTTATTATAAATCCAATTTGTTTCCTAAATTCCACATATGTACTACATTTTACCTCTGTACGCGCCACTGTTGTTTACTTGTTTTTTGGAAGCGCTCTCTAATTGACGGCAAAGCTCGCCAGGTTAGTATTTGACGTATAACCGACCAGTTCGTACACTCGATGCACCTGGGCGACTACAGCTACTACCAGAACACAGTGCGTATGCAGCGGTATTTCAGATTTTACATTGAATTTCATTTTAAATTTGAAATGATTTATCTTACGCCTCCTAAAAATGATGACACGATTTTCCTTTGATAAAAG
>NW_019416623.1:1293956-1302493 GCF_000390285.2 Anoplophora glabripennis | reverse complement strand
TTTTTTTATATATATGTACATTATATTATATTCCGGGAGTTATACGTGCAAATCCGAAATCCGGGACCATACAGCTAATTCCCGGTACAATCACAGAAAATCCCGGTCACACCCATGTGGCTAGATGTTCTTTTAATATGTCGTCAAGATCTGCACTAAAATTTATGAGTCCACGAAACATATCAGGGTTGTCCGAATTTTCTGTCTCGTCGTGTCCGCGAAGTGCTAATTCGAAAGCTCTGCAAAATTTTATGCAATCTATGATTTTAGATAATATATAACGATTTTGCGTTACCTGTTTATTGTGTTTCCGTATATTATCCCAATATGCAGAATCTAACTGACTTCTTATGTTTATTTTACCTAAAGACTTAAATGACTTAAATCTTTCACACTGTATAGTGTCCATGATTTATCCCCACCGAAAAGTAAGCACGGAAAACAAAACTGTATTTTTTAAATCACACCCGCACACCCACTCTGCTTTTGTGTATTTTTGTGTATACATTATTGTTAAATTGTCTTTTATAACTTTTCCTTCGGCTTGTTCCACTAACTTCAAAATTTAATTGTGGTGTTGGCCCACCTAATTCTTTTATTTTTAGTTTATCTCATAAGGCAGAGAACCAAATAAAGTTTTTTTTTAAACGAAACCCTATTCATTTTAATAACTATAATATCCGTAGACGCCTAAACGAAAATATTCACACGTGTCACTTGCAGCCGCAAAAGCCTATATCTTCGTGTACTGGGTCACGTGCCTGATTAGCCAATAAAAACAAAGGACGCATCTAATTGTTCGCTGTGCACACATTTTGTATATGAGGTTGCATATATTAAGGAGCGTAGCTCGCGTCGCAATAAATAAATAAATAATATAAATAAAATAAATAAAATAATATACATTTGGATTCTTTAAATATTTTGTTGATATTTAATATGATTAAATACATAAAATTTTATGTGTTCTGCAGCTCGGCAGCTCTTATGGTAAAACCGCCACTGTATATAAATATTTTCTAGACCTGGGGGCAATGGTAAACCAATAGATGTACTGAAAACTTTTTTCTACCTCCACTTAAACGAAGTTGCAAGTCAACTGCAAGTAAAATGAGTTGGAAAATTATATATGAAACAATTCGCATAAAATTGAAGACAGATTTCACTTTTTAATTTTTTCCAACCATATCTGACACTCTGTATGCAAAGCTTTCCTTGCTCGTAAAATTTTAAATCAGTTTCCACCTTCTGACACCACAAAATTACATTATTAAGGAAAACTTCAAACAGTATAATTTTTTTATAAATGTGAAGGGCTAGTATCGACAGGGGCGATCTTATTACCCCTGCGTGTCCTTTCATCCCCATCTGTGGGTCTTTAATCACTTAGTTAATATTTTACCTGACTGTTACTTTTCTGAGAGCGACGAGAGATCCACATCCCTTCATGAAAAATTTCAGCTAAAATAATTAAGACGTTGGTTAACTGAAAGTTTCTTTAGGTAAATAAAAGCGTCGCACTAAAAAAATAGAATTAATTAAAGGGGCGTCTGCATTGTTTTTTAATTAGGTGCTCTTAGACAACAAAGGAAGGAGAAAAGAGGAGCGCCTTTAAAATTATAAAATGGTCTGACTCTATGAAAAGCGATGTAAGATGAACAACTATGCACGTAAAATATTTGGAAAATAATTAACAGCGCTGTGCAAGAAGTAGAAAAATATTGGTGGACGTATTCTAAGAAATTTGTACCCCTGAGAAGATAAAGACCCCCATAGTGATGTTCGGAAAAATTGATGTCTTTGCATCTCTTTAACGTGGCAGAACCAACGATTTAAGCTCATATGGGGCTTAATTAATTGTAAATTAATGTTAATGGGAGTGCCGTTAGGGGTTGATTGTCCTTTAAATTTTTCCAGATTTTTTTCCATTGGCCTGTGATCTAAAAGGGTAATTGTTTAGAAAAAAGTTGTAATTTGTATAAATATCTTGAAAATCATTGCGAGTATGCAAAATTTAAAATAGTAGATCGAAGGTTACGAAGAAGCGACGATAAAGGTTTAAAAATTTTGCATTTTGACTTTTAATATGACATGACTGCCAAATTAACAATATAAGAAAAAGTAATATCTAGAAAGCTTAGTAGAATATAAAATTGCGGGTGTAGGTAATTGGTCTAATGAAATTGTGTAAATAAACTAATTAAAATCAGAAAAGAAGTCTGCCCTGACTTAATCTCTAACAGAAAATTTGTCGAATAGAGAAAATTAAAAAATTATTTTTGGTATACAGGGTGATTAATTAATAATGGGACAGAGCTTAATGATAGGTTGTTGACTTTAAAATAGAACGATTAAGCCAAATTTTCGTTATGCGGATGTTGCTCCTTTTCGATCTATAGGGTGTTATAGTAAAATTTTTTTCTTCGATTTTTTGAAATATTTTGAGCATCTTTAAACAGATTGTTTTAATTTTGCATACTTATATTTCTAGAGGTGGCAATTACGAAAATCATAACTCTTTTGCAATCAGTTCTAAAGGAAGCTACTTGTAGTATTCTGTCAGAATAAAAATATCTCTAATTTTTTTGTCCCTCAAAAATCTGTTCTTCCAATGAGAAATTATTAAACTATCTTCAATTCTAAATAAAAAAAGTATACCTGCCAATCTAACCTAACTTAACCAATCCTCTTTTTGTTGTTGGGAGGGGATATCCATCAAAGGTTCAGGGTCATCTCTCCTTGATCTCTTTCTATTTGATATAATTTTCTGTTACATTTCATTCTCTATCGCCATTAATCATTGTCCGGGTAAATTCTATGTTAATGTGGGTGTTAAGAGTTAACTTCTATTCCATTTTCTTTGCGGACTGCCTTTCCCAAATATATGCTGTGTGCCTAGGGGTGCGGTGCTCTGGACAATACATACATCTATCGTTCCTGTTTTTTTTAATACAGTAGATAATGGTTCCAAAGCATCCGTGGCCAGTTAAGACTTTCGTAAGGTGGTCTAGCCGACCATGCTTCCTGTTCACCCACGATTCTATGCCCGGGATGAGTGTTCTCATCCAGTTGCTATTGCTTTAGTGATTATCTCTTTTCTCTTTTGTGCTACTAAGTTTATCGAACTTCCAGCCTGGTAAAAAATCATTTTTTATAATCTACAAATTCTTCCATTCTATTTTGTGTAGTATTACGCGATATTATGTGGTCCGCACTGTTCCACACCAGATGGGCGCTCCATAAAGCATTATAAATTGTGCCATATAGCTGAAATTTCTTCTGCTTGTGTCCCCAGCTCCTCATATATTTGGCATTAGATTACTGAGGACGGTGATGGATGTCTTAGCTTTAGTTGCAATGCACCTGACGTGCAGACAGAAAGACAGTCCATTGTCTATTAGGATCTCCAGGTATCTTACATATCTTGCATTCATTGTAGAATGTGACTTCCTGAAACCGGGCTTCCTTGAGAATCGCTTAAACACAATGGCAGGTAGGTGACTGTATCTTTCTGTTTTCCAAGTTTCGGAATGAATATCTACTTCGCCTCTTTCCAAGACGACGGAAAAACTGCAGCTTTGAAGCAAACCGTTCATCACGTCCAAAACCCTTTGAAGGATGATCTCTGTCGCAACATTAATGACTTATGTTGGAATCATGCCTCACTCGGTACCTTCTTATTCTTTAGTTTCAACGCTGCTTTATTTAGTTCTGCTCCCGTGAAATTTGGTTCAATTTGGTTGGTATCAGGAAATTAATTATTTTCCATTATTTCCATTATTATTCCTTCCTGTTAAATGTTAATGACGATTCTTCCTTTTTGAGAAAATTTGAGACAATTTAGTATCCATCGCCAAATATGTATTTATCTACTTTTCTGTGGAACTATTCCTAAGATATATTCTTTATGTTTCTTATATCGAAGACGAGCGTTTTATTTGAGTCGTTGTTCTCGTTCACAGCTGTTTCTTCAGCCTTGTTAGTTGTGGTTCCTCAGGTTCACCGTCGCGTCATTTTTTAATTAATACTAGTTATACAGTACACACAATAGTTGTACAATAATATTCTGCATAGTTTTCTGTTTTTCTAACAAAAATTTTTATTAAGGAAAAATTTATTGGTAAGTCACCCCAAATGAACCCCTAGCAGCGCTTATATTAACATAGATTTACCGTTAATTAACATCCTTAATGAGCCTAAATAGTGTACTAATTTTGGTACTTCTACATTGAAGAGTTGCAAAGACCTTATTTTTTCCTGAAGTCGTTCAAGAATATCCTATTTTAGTATTTTAGTTCGTTGCTATAAGCAATCGTCAGAAAACAATACCATACCAATTTTTTATCTATATTTTAGACAGTAAATAAATACCCTCTGGCAGATTAATTCAGATTCAAAAAGCATTTAGAAAGTACAATATTTATTGTAATACACAAGTATTAAATATTGGCCGAACTTTATCTGAAAAGTCAGCGACATTATTGATGTTAATTGTTATTTCTTCTTCGACAATGTTGTCACTGTTACATATCAGATTTCTCTTTGTCTTTTCCCCTTCTAATTATTTTATTTGTACGTCTACTTTATTTGTAAAAGATTCCTCTATTCGGCAACATTTGAGGATTTCCGTCCCCCATGCCTCTTTAAAGCAATTAAATCTGCATTAACGAGATTATCCCGGCGCACCGGCGGAAAAATATCCTGTGTATTTATCTGCATCTGGCAAATTTTGTGACAATTTAAAGCATTTTACTAAACAGATCTACTGCAACCGTTCATTTGAATATTTAGAGTAAAGGTGGAAACTTTCAAAATTTTCTGGAAGGCATGCAATATAATTTTATATACAATGCCATATCTTTTCGTATGTTATAAATGATATCGGTTTTTCCTTACATTATCCGGTATTTTAACCAGAAGATTCAATTCCACGTCATCTGTCATTCAAATTTAATTCATCACGACGACAAGCACCGGCAACCTGGAAAGTGAAACCTACATAGGTATAAGTAAATTTAAAATTATCACAATCAGATGACCCTTTTTCATTAACTATAGTACATGATCTGGTACTTGAGTAATAAACGTCTCAAAACCTTTATTTAACAAAACTTTTGACCTCTTTGATTTATAGTTGTCGCCATGTTTTAGAAAAGCACCTAACTTCTAATATTTTGACATATGTATTTTGATATTTGATAAGTGTTGCTATTCGTACCAAATAATTTGACCACAACATATAGAAAACTTTACATTTGTACACAAATTGGAAAAGTATGCAATCATGACATTTTCAGCTTGGCAGGTAGTATTTATTCCTTCCGTGGCAATAATATCCATGAAACGTTTGTAAGGGAATTCGTATTTTTCCTTGGATTTATTGGTCAATAAATTTAGTCACCGTTTTTCCATCTATTAACTCTGGTGGTGTCCCGGCACAGACAACAAAACGCTGTAGATTGGTATCTCACTGCTAACTAAAATAAGCAGCGCTCCAAGCGATTGCGTCTATAATTAATACTTAAATACGGGAACACTGAAACATAAATTATCTAGACATTTTATTGGAATTTAACAGTTCTCGATTTATTTTCACTTTTGTATTCAATGCACATTAAGGTTATTTCCGTGTTTTAGTATTTATGTTGACGATATAGGATGAAGATATACTCAGAGCGGATTGAGCGCAAAAGCGAAAATTGCGCAAGTCGGGCTGTCCTTCTCTCGCATGCAGGCCGTTCATTAACGTTAACTTTTACTGCTCGCTCATTTATTCATGAACTATCAATGCAAAGCTTTTTGAAAATAAAAGTTTAACTGTTTCTTTAATTGTTTCGGTCCCGGTCCGATACGTCCAATAGTTAATTAACAAAGATGCATAGGTGATTTTATCTTTTTTTAATTACCATAAAAATAAGCCCTATTTAATGCAAAAAGAGCGAATTCCCGAGCGGCCTTTGTTTGACCCTGGGACAATATGTTTTTAACGCTGTTTTGCACGTCCTATATTTTCTTAGTTGTAAAGGGCAACTTAATTTTAACTTTTTGAAATTTTTCTTTTTCTATGTGTTTGTTTGGATCAATTAAAACCTATATCTACGATATTAACTTTAGTAATTGAACAATTAGTTGCAAAAAAATGAACGAAATGAATTAACAAATACCTGGTGCAACAATTTTACGGTCAATCGAATCGGTCTTTAGTGCACATATTGATCATTGGATTGACCGTCTTTTCCATAAATTTCATCAATTACTTTTTTCATTTCCGAAAACTGATTTTTCTGCGTACGACCTTTATTTTACAGTTAATAAATTGATCAAATACAACACAAAATAACTCATTTTACGATAGGTCCTCTAGATTTTCATGGTCAGTAAAAAAAGTGGAAAAACATTTAATTTTGCAACTTATTTGCAATTTGTCAACTTATCGTTATTTCTTTCGAGTTTCTTTTTTGGCATTATAGTCCAGAGAACCAAGGGTTTCCCCCCCGAATTTTTTCGTATAGAACCGATTGTAGTCAAACTTGGACTGTAAGTAGAAAATAGCTCAAGAATATTTTCTGAGTAATTGGGGATTGAAAATGTAGTTTTTATTAAAAAAAGACGTTTTTCAGTAGTTTTTATCGAATAACTCGTAAAATAGACATTCTGTGAAAAAAAAACATCACGAAGAAAATGAAGCTTATAAAAAAAGAAAAAGATTGAGTTTTTTTCATTTATGTAGGTGCAATAGGTGCTGAGATACGGCTGGTTGAAGATAATTTTTTCATACCCGACAGAAACTAAATTGGAGGCGTTTAATGTAAAATAACTAAAAAATTGTATTTTTCAAGAAAAATGCACTAAACATAAGTACTTTAAAAAATCTTTAAAATGAACTAGACTTTAAGTCATTAGCATAAAAATTAACAGAGTTATGATCAAAATGAAACTGTTAAGTAATTCGCTTTTTCTGAAAAAAAAATCGGTACAAAATCTGATGAATTTTTCAAGAGATTTAAAATTAAAGGTAATCCTTCTACAATTTACATTGTTTGTGTTCTAACAATATATTGTACAAGTTTAAGCGATTTAGAATGCATATTTTTGAAAATAACGTTTTGGTTAAAAAAAAAACGTTTTTTTAATTCCAAAAAATAACATATTTAAAAATAACTAAAAATAAAAAAGATACGAAAAATATTCAAGAGTACAAAAGTTTTTTTTCACAGAATATTTTAGTTTCTTTTTTATTTGTGCAGGATAAAAATTAACAGAGATGTCGCTGCTAGAAGTTTGCAGTTGAGGGCGAAGGTCATGTTTTTCAAACCCTTTAACCTCAAAAATCTCAAAAATAACGCGTTAAAAAATATTTAGTTTTACAGAACAGCTGTCGAAATTTTCCGTCAAATCATTTTTTGATATATAAATATTTGAAAATATGAAATTATGACTTTCTGCATGAAAAAAATATTAAGAAATAATTATTTTGAATATTGCATAAATTAAAGTAAATCGCGAGAAAGAAAGTTATTGCGAAAACAAATTATAATTCATTTTAAATAATTTAAAAGCCATTTTTTATATTTTGTCATTGGGAGTTTTTAAGTGTTAAAACAATGCGATAAATTATAAATTGTATTATAAACAGGTAAAAAAATTTAATTTATCCTTTGTACTATTAAATGATTATAAACTGTTAAAAACTATTTTTTTTTTAATATTTTGTTATTAGGGGTAGTTTTTTAAGGATTTAAATATTGTAATAAATTATTTATAATACCATAAACTATTGAAAAGATTTTTGTCTATAATATATGCGCAATAAAAATATTTTAAGGTCAAAGAAACTATTAATTTTATATTTTTATCATTAAGGGTGGTGTTTAAGGATTGAAACTTTATAAAAATAACGTAAATTATTACCCACAATATAAAACAGTATTTAATCTATATGTTGAGATAAATCACAAATTTGAAATTTAAAATATAATACAAAATTAACAAATGTCAAATGATGAGAGAGTGAAGGCAGATGGCAGATAAAAAATTCAATAATAGGTTAAACAATTTGGTAATGTAAATTAAAAAAAAAAATATTAAACAATAATTCAGGGAAATTAATATAAAATTTGTCAGTAGAATTTTAGAAAAGTAAATAATAGATAATAAAGTGTAAAGTGAAGTGAAAAAAAAAGAGAACATTATAAGAATATAAAGGAAGGTGTAAGGACCTTAAGGAATAGTGAGGATTAAGGAAAAAACAAAAGAAAGACGAAAAACGAAATTAGTTAGGAAAATAAAAAAAGAAGGAAGGTGACGGAAGTCAAATTGGAAGAATTAAAAACGTTGGAAGTAAGTGGAGCAGGATAGTAAAATAAAAAAAAAGGAAATTTATATTACGTACAAGTATATGCATAGAGGAACCTCCAGAGGATAAGATAATGTAAAATTAGAGTATGAAAATAAACTTCAGGTATCCAGTTTGTTAGCAGTGTGATAAAAATAACTCAACTCCTACTACTCAAGAAGATACACAAGAAGAAAAAAAA
>NW_019416623.1:1280141-1293313 GCF_000390285.2 Anoplophora glabripennis | reverse complement strand
TATATATAAAAAAAAAAAATTATTTATGTTCGTTACCTGGACTATTTATCATTGTACATACCCTTCCCCGTGCAAGTGCAATACAATGTCCCCTAATAATATTTTTTAATTTTCAGCTTTTATGATCTAAATAAAATAATAATAAAATAGTGATTCAGTAATTTAAAAAATATGCCCTGGAAAACCTTAACCATTGTTTGAAGAACTTTTTATCTTTTATGATAATGATGCCTTGAACTAAATTTACCAGAATGGAGAATTATTAAAATACCATTAATACCGAATAGTCACCATTATAGTAAACAAAAGTAATCTAAATATATTATAAACGACGCTGCTGTCACTGTAATATTGAATTGTTGATTTAAATTTGACTTAAATCAGGTATTACAGCGCTCCAGGTGTTTGGCCCGAGAAACACGATTAGTAAAAGGCCACGGGGAGATAGAAGACTTTTCTCTATGTGTCCTGGACACCTGGACATCATCAACACTGTTCATTTAAAATATTTTTAAATATTTAAAAAAAAAAAATAATATGAATCAGGTGGTAAAGCACATTTTTGCACATCAATGCTTGTATAATTTACATAAATGATAACGAGCCACATAATTATATTTGGAACAGTAATTTTATTTCCACTATTAAATTTATATAAAACTATCAACCCGCCCCGGCTTCGCACGGGCAAATATAAAATAGCCTATGTTACTCCGAGGAGATGTAGCTTTCGGTAAAATTAGTTGAGTAGTTTTTGAGTTAAATCGTAACAAACAAAAAATCAATCATCTTTCATCTAATAAGACCCTAATATTAATTTTAAAATAATTCACGATATATCTATATACCTAAAGACAACAAACGAACTCAAAACTAAAAATGCAAAACCTTTAAATTTAAAACAATATAGGTAACTACCAACAATGTGAAAACAAAACGAATTAAATTAAAGTACCTATGTTCAGGACTATCAATTTTAATTAATAAGTAAGTAGTTAGGTATCTAACTACCTAAAGAAAACAAACACGAAACAAAAATGCGACTATGAAGTTTTAAATGATTCACAATAAGAAAAAAACAAACAAATTATTAAAACTCAATGAAATAAAAGTATGTTTGCAAGTATCTATGTATGTTCCGACTACCTAAAGACAACAAATACAAAACAAAAATGTGACCTTAAAATATCGAACGCAATTATAACTTTCCAACAACACCCAGAAAGAAAACACAGTCGTCAGTCGTCACCTCCATTCGCTCCAAGTCAGTTTATTAAAGGATCACGCGCGCGTTATCGTTCGGCTTATTAGCTAAACAGTAGGCAAGACGGTGCGGGGGGAGGGTCGGCGATCGCATCAAGCGAAGCGAGGCGCTTGAATTTTATTCTCGCGTCCGTAATTTTTTTGCGATTACTCCTAAGATATTCATTTAAATTATATGGTGT
This sequence comes from Anoplophora glabripennis, assembly GCF_000390285.2. Classification (NCBI taxonomy): domain Eukaryota; kingdom Metazoa; phylum Arthropoda; class Insecta; order Coleoptera; family Cerambycidae; genus Anoplophora; species Anoplophora glabripennis. The sequence continues at coordinate 1,291,868 of NW_019416623.1, read as the reverse complement.
AAAAGAGTAAAATAATGTGCATGAAATGCTTAAAGCCTCTAACTTATTTAAAATGATAAGGATTAATACCGTATTTGTGTAAATAGCTTTTACATTACCGCTTTATAATTGCCAATTTTTTAAAGTATTAAAATGGATATAGGTAGTATGTTATCTTTAACATATAGACATATGCCATCGCGGACTTTTCTGTAGGCATATATAAGATACACAATTCCACCATACATTGATACACTACATAAACTTTCGGACCCCCCCGGCTCGGACGCGAGGCGCGGGGTCACGGGGCGCCCGCGCGGCCCGGTCGAATCACGGCGACACGAAATTAATTTCGTTGCGCATTATTTTGATTTTGCTATATCTCCTAAGGTATTCATTTAATTTGCATGGTGTAAAGGGAAAAAATAATCTTCATGAAATGCTCAAGCCAACTAACGTATTTAAAATGATAAGGATTAATACCGTATTTGTGTAAATAGCTTTCCAATTACCGCTTTATAATTGCCCATTTTTTAAAGTATTAAAATGGATATAGTATGTTATCCTTAAGAGATAGACATATGCCATCGCGGACTTTTCTGTAGACCTATATAAGATACACAATTCCACCATACATTATTTTGTTATATCTCAAAGGGTTTAGGCAGCGTTTTCGTTGAAAGCTCCCAGACGGCTTATTTTTTTCCGACACCTCCAACAAATATCGTTAATGTATACAAAATCATAACAAATTATATACTAAAACCTTCCTCGAGAACCACTCTATCCATTGGTGAACAGCATGAAAATCGGTGCAGTAGTTTTTGAGTTTATCGCGAACAGACAGACAGACAGACGCGGCGAAGGACTTTGTTTTATAATATGTAGTGATTTAAAAATTATGAAAACAGTAAGATCAAGATCACATTAAAACACAACTTTATGTTTCACTGACTGGTGAATAGTGTAATTTTTAATAAGATTTTATTCAACCAATCAGCGATCGCATTATCTCAAGCGTAGACGTAATGGTTTATTATTGTTCATTGTAAACGAATCATTCATATTGGTGAGGCTGCTAAGATTTAGGGATTTTGACAGTACCAGCCATGCAATGTTGGTTAATTAGGCTCGGCGGTCACGTGGCTTGTAATCATTTATGAAGACTGTGTAAGAGACACAATGTACAATTTTTCGAAATTTTTGGCTACGTCAATAAGGAGCACTTTTAATTTTTATAGCATGTACTCTTAAAAATTGTTTTATTATATTTTAAATCTCCTAATAGCATTAACAGCTACGACTTAATAAACCAATTATTGCAACATTAGACCATTTCACGCCCATGCTCAACTTCAAAGGTTCATTGTTCCAAAAGCTACTGGGGTGTTTAATTTAACGTACCTACCTTTCGGATAAAAGAGCGCATAATATGGTAATTCCGACTGTCCTAACCGTCGTCTTTAATCTTTTCGCTTAATTATACTACCCCGCTGTTTCCATGTGAGGTCTTAACTCAATGACATTCTCAATATCCGTTTTTCAGGGTATTTCAGCCACGTTTCAGCGCCCACTATTCAGTTTCACGCCGGTTTCATACCTAGCCGGTTCGATGCCGATTCGCGCGTAAATCCACCGGCTTTGTTTGCCTTTTAAATTGTAGAACTTCAAACGGACAGTGATTAATTGTTGGCGCGAATGCGTCCATTTCGGAATTCCTCTCACTTTTAAGTTTCTGAAAATGGTTTTGATGGTTGTCACACATCGCGATGAGGGATTTGGGAGCGCATTTACGCCTTTACTTCAAAATTAGTATAAGAATTAAGGTGACTTCACGGTATTGTTTCCTGTAAAGTATATAAAAAATAAGATGTGTTAATAGTTTTAGGTATGAAATATGTAGGGTGTTACAAAAATTGGGTTACGAATTTTGTGGAAATGAAATAAGAAAACTGAAGACGACTGAAGCGTTTTCTCCAAATACAGCCTTTGTCAATTTTTTTTATAAATTAAGAAAAAATCATTCTCTGATTAACTTTATTTCAGTTCAGCTATGCTATTTCAAATGTTTTAATACTGATATGTTTTAATCGTTTCTATCAATTTTCGGTTTCCTTGCGCTTTATTGCCCCACAGAAAATCCATTTACTGGGCAATTTACAAAGAAATTCAATTAGGTAATGCAAACAAGAATAATATTAAGTAAATACAAACACAATATAATATCCAATATAGAATGCAAAAAATAAAAAAATACTGCAACCAAAATGTCAATTAGGGAAGTGATCAGTAACAATTTTAATAAGATCCTATAATGAGCCATTAAAAATGTAATACGGACGACTTATACATTCACCAGAAAAATTAAGGTACCAGAAACATTTGTATTCTATAATTTTTTTAGTGATCTTTGAAAAGCTGTAACTTCGTGAAGGTTCCTTCTAATTTTGAAATCTTGAGAAACATTTTTTTGATCACTGCCGGCGCAATCAAAATGCAGGATTTTTTTTTCAAAACTGTTAATCAACGCGAAGGTCATTTAGCCTGATTCCTCAGCTTCAATTTGTTTTTTTTTATTTTCTGTACGAATATTTCTCATTGAGATATCGGTTATTGAGTGAAAAGTCGACTTTTTTTTCTATCATCGATAGGTATCTCATGAATATTCAACGAAGGGAAGGTGCCGAGGTGGAATTCCCCTTCAAGGGCTTTTGGTATGTTTGAAATAATTTTTATACTTTGTATTAATTTAAAAAAGTGCAAAAAATAATTTTCTGCTGTTTTGGAAGATCAACGACTACTTAGCGAATATTACGAAAAGTACCAAAACAGGCCTGTAAATTTTGAAATCGAACCGTTTTCCTTTCATGAATCATCAAAGTTTTATAAAAAAATAAGTAATAAACCTGCTCCTTAAACATCAATTATACATGATTAGATTGAAAAAAATATCCCTTATTTTTCTTACAATTTAGTCTCTCATTAAATATCAACGTCACTCAAATTGTTAATCAATAAAATGAACAGAAGAGGGTCCAAAGCGGATCCCTGTGGAATTACAGAGGTATCTGTATACATTGATGAGTTAAAGCCATTGTAACAGACAAATTGAGCCTGTTAGATAAATCAAAATTTGCGAACTTGCAAAATACTGCAACCAATTCTATCGAAAGCCTTCGGGAAATACGGCTACACTAGAACAAAAACGAATAAAAACGAAAATTTGATTGACAGGGTGTTTTTGTCAGCAAGCTGACAGTGTAAGAAAAGAAAATTGTCAAAATATACTTATAATTTATAAAAATTACGTTAACATAACACTATTATTGTCAACTGAATTCAAATCAATATCATTTTTAATATTATTATTTATATTATTGTTTTTATTATAATGATTCAAAAAATATATTGTTTTCGATTTTGCTCAAAACTGGACATAGATCAAGGAGACTTTTAACTGTCAAAGGGTTTATTTGAATTGACATAGCACATGGTTAAAATCTTAGGTTATGTCGCCACTTTCAACTGGATGTTGAGCGTTATATTTCCTTTAAAAACATCTCATTTTAACGACATGGAATATTTTTGCTAGGTACGTACCTATTTGACACAGGTTATTTTTATGTAATAGACATATATTTTACATTGTTTTGTTTTGTTATAGCTGTTTTTTTTTAGAATATTTTCCTGTGTTTTACCAATAGTGCCAAGTTTTGGCAAATTTGTTTGAATTTACGAAAAACATCCCTTTTTTGCAAGAAACGCTTCTACTGAGATTTCTAAGAATTAGAACTAAGCATTTGCTAAATTCAATAGAGAACAGTTGGATTTTGAAACAGTTCAAGTAAAAGAATAATAAGGTTCTAATTAGGAAATTCTTAAATACAAAATGGCGAACCCACACAAAATGAGTAAAATTTTACTCACTTTGTGCGTCTCATATTTCTCATTTAAGCGTATGTTGTTGTAACTTCTTACTGGGATTGGTAAAAGTATTTGAAAGAGACAGCACACTGCAAATGGAATTTATATTATTTGTTTCTCATTTTTAGACATTTGCCTAATTTTACTCAAATGACTCAATTTTTTAAACATTCATAACGCATTTCTTTGGGTGGTAAAAACTAATTTCTATGGTACTTTTCAATCCGCCAAAATGGGTGCGCCATTTTGGATTTAAGAATTTCGTAATTAAAACCTCATTTTAGTGATTGTCGACTTTGAAACCACCGATTAGTTTCAGCCATAATCTTAAGTTTTGCCTGATTTTTACATCCGCCATATTGGATCCGCCATCTTTTATTGCGGATTCAGCTTCAAACAATACACAAAATCTATGTACTCACATCTCTGGTACGGAACTTTTTTTGTGGCTGTGTGTTTTACAAAGTGACAATTTTAAGAAATTGGAAATATAAATAGTGCATTAAAATAAGGAGATTATGTATGTACAACGTTTTTAGGTAGCATTTTCTAAATTTTGTTAAATATCTAAAATTTGCTCAAGGTTTTCGTGAAACAACAAAGTAAAATTATTGCCAGCCAATATCAAATTGTCTTCTATCTCTAAGTATTTATTTCTTGTAAAGACCCTAAATGATTTTAATAAATTTTGCAGGACAATCGATTATTATGTAATTTGTGTTATTTTTAACTGAGGAGGACAATCGATACATAAATACTAAGAGTACTCAATTTAAGTTCAATACCCATGTTATTTATATTAATTATTAAATAAAATTTGTTGAGCATTTACTCAATATTAATGTACATTGTAGAATTTTTGCTGACATATTTCAGTAGAGTATATATAGAACTCGAATCTATCATATACAAGCTGTTGCATAATGAGTCAAACATAAGAAGCAAAGGAACAAGTAAGAGTAGTATGAGTATGGAGAAGATCTTTACTCTTATTTGAATTCCTAATAATATTTCAATTTTCTACTGCTGTGTAACCTATTTTAATTAAATAATAATACAAATTGTCAATCAATAACAATGTTGTCATGACATTACCTGTCACTGTCACGGCCTACCATATAACATTGTCCATGAGTAATTAGGCTTCGCACGGCCTAATTAGTGAGATTTAGTTAAAATACCTATACGCATTTTGAACCATATCGATGTCCGACATGGCAAAATATATTACAACTAAATCTGTAAATCCTTACGTAATTGGGAAAAAGGCAGAAGTGCCTGAAAGAGGTATAACAATTACAAGATATCGTAGTTTCTTAATAAAAAACCTTCTTTCCCTTTTTAATAGTATCTCGCTTATTGTTAGAGATGGACCCAACAAACCCTATATGACTATGCTCGATAGAGAACGTTCTATCCAAATATGTAAAAGTATACAGGGTGTTCCATTCAAATTAACAAAGTTAACATCCGCGGCCATTTTATTTGAACTTCATTTGTTTTTCAAATGTGATTTTCGAAAAATTCATAAAAATCGTGCAACTTTTGTATTTTACATTTTTTTATATTATTTTTAAAAAAAATAATGGGGGCGGGGGGTCAAAATATAGTGAATCACCCTGTACACTACTGGTTTTTGTTATTAAAATTTTTGGAATAGTTATAAATGGTTTACAGTACTGAATACAATATCAAACAATTTAATTATTAAATTTGAAACAGTCAAACTTTAAATACATATAACAAAATCTTATTTATACTTATTCTGTTTTTTATGATTGTTCATTATATAGGGTGATTCAGAACTTATCCAAAAAAAAATTCTGGATGTACAGGGGACCCATACAAATACAATTTTATAAAGAAAAAATCAAAAAGGTCAGTTCGAAATTGATTTAAAAATACACTTCTGCACGGCACTGGAAACTGGTCCACTGTAAAACCTGACCTCGCACAATGCGACCGGTACAGCGGCGTGATAAAAACGGACAAAAACTTTAGCAAGGAAAGAAATATGTAAATAGAAAATCAAATGCTTTTGCCTTTATTAATTATTAATAAAATTAATTTGTGTTTTTAAATAATAAAATCATTTGACATACCCGATGCTGCAACAGCAATTGTTCAAAATTTTATCCACTCACGTGTAAACACATTTGGGTCCNTTTACTCTCTTTCCTTATAAGATTGTATGTACACAAATTGGAGCCGTTCCTGAAAAATCGGACGAATATCCGGTGCAGCGGAATTATTAGACTTGAAGCGTTGGCCGCTAGAACAGCACCTGCCGGGGTCCCGTTTCGTGACTCACGCTGGGCGATATTTTTTGTACAAAATCCCGTCCTTAATGTATTTTCGATTTGATTTCAAAGTTTGCAAACGTAATGTGGCCAATGTGTATACAACTTACAATGCATTGTATCGGTTCGCTCGTTTTCTGTATCCAATTTGGTACTGCGATGGGTTCCTTAGTTGGTATTGGTTGTAAAAATCCCACGTTGATGCTCGGAAACTCGTCCTGATTGTACTCTGTCGTGATGATCCAGCCGCAACTGCACTACACTTTTTATTATTTTTCACTTTATTTAATTTTACCTTTATAACCCGTTCAGATTTTGTGTTTCACTTTATATTTAATGATAGTGGTGATCATTGACTTTTCGGGATTATAACATTATATGGACTAGGGTTTGCAATCCCGCAGTCTTTTTTTTCCAGCTGGAAATTTGCGGTAAATTCGCCTTTACAGCGGGATCCCGCTGTAATTCCCGCGAGAGATTNTTTAATGTGCTATAACTTCAATAATTTTTTTCTCAGAAACTATAAGGATTTTACAAAAATTTTTTTTACAATATTGACTCCATTTCTCATGCCGCATCTATTCCCAAATTTTGTTGGATAAGTTGTGAATCACCTTGTATAAAGCACTCTGTGTATATTTGACACCAAATTCCAAAATTATAAGGACTTTTATTTTTTTCTCCCGCTTATTTTTCTCCCTGCTATTATCCTTTCGATATTTCTTCAATCCAAACATATACTTATATCGGGTGACCCAAAATTCATGCAAGATTTGAATTTTGCGCCATTAGTGAGGTAAAGTGTTGCCAATGAAAAAAAAAGGTTTATGTCAGCTGCCAATTCACGGTTTTTTAAAATGGAGCGGTACACGAAAGAACAATACGTTTTCATTATTGAATATTTTAAAAATAATGAAGGTTTGGCAGCTGCAGTTTGCAATTTTGGTATCTTCAGAATAGTGATTGAATTTCATCAACTGTGAAGATATGATTTGAAAAATTCAGGGAGACTGGATCAATTAATGATCGTAAACACTCTGGCCGTCCTCCAACAAGTCGTTCAACACAAAGCATCGAAACAGTTCGTGAGTGTTACTGTGAGACCAAAAACATCAATTCGCCACCGTGGTCAAGAATTCGATATTTCTAGAAGCTCTTGACAGCGTTAATCGACAAAATTGTCTCATCTCTGATTAAAAAATCCAAGAGTGTTGACGAGTGACGAGTGAAAAATAAATGTATTCACAATGTGTTACTGTTTGCCGCGGATTTTGGGCTGGAGCGAACGCAGTGGAACGCCACAGATCGAGTCAGAAATAGTAGTTCGCTTGTGGGAAACACAAATGAGAAGTAAAAAACTGTTTTCATTTTTTAACATTATCCAGTCATGAAAACATTGAGTACGGTCGCTATGCTGGAGAACTGGAACTACTGTCAGATCAATTCACTGATCGATTTTCCGATTTTAAGGATAGCACTTTTAATATTTTTGCAAATCCTTGAAAGTGTAATGTGGAAGATGCTCCGCTTCACCTACAAATGGAGTTGATCGAGCTTCAAGAAGACTCATATTTGAAGTCTAAATTTGATGATGTGGAATTAAGCTAATTTTACAGAATATACCTTTCCGAAGAAAAGTATCCACAGCTGAGAGTTTTCGCACGAAAAATAATTTGCACATTCGTAAGCACGTGAGCAGCTTTTTTTAGTCATGAAAATTAATAAAAATAAGCATCGTACTCGGCTTACAGATGTTAGTTTAGAAAACACATTGCGCCTATGTACTAGGTACTGATATTGATCCCAATATTGATCATCTTGTTTCTCAGCTTCAAACTCAAGTATCTCATTAATTTTCATTTGATTTTTCTATTTTTTTTATTAATTTGCTTTTTATATGTTTGATTATGGTATTATAATTAATAAATAAAAAATGTGTGAATTTTTGTGACTTTTTTACTCGCTACTACCTACTTATTTCTTGCCTATGACCCGCGACCATATTAAGTCCCGAAATTACACCCTAAGTTAAGCAAAAATTGCCCATACCTGATGTACTGCATGAGTCATTTTCTGGTTGTGTAATTTCCCGTTTTGCTGATCAGAATTGGTCGTTCTGACCATGCGATTAACGCCGTTGGACATTTTTCTTTGGAGTTTTTTTGAAGTCTAAGGTTTATGTCAACAAATTCATGACTGCTTACATCTTGAAGGAGTAATCCAATAAAGATATCATTTTATATAAAAAAGTCCAAACAGGATGATTTTTTCAGGGTTGCTTGAGGACTACCTCTTTCCTGAGTATCCAACCAAAAGAACACACTCGAACTCCTGGTACGACATTTTTTTAGAGCAAAATAACTGATAAAAGTTGTAGAGGATCAAATTATAAACTTTTTCTTATAAAATTTTGTTGTATCTCTTACTCTTAATGTGATACTGCGCATTATATGAAAAAAATTGCGTACGCTGCAGTTGTCTTGTAAACATGTTTTTACAGAGAGTTGGCAACAGTGGGAGTGGGGCAAGCAGTGTTAGGTTGTCATGTGTTATATGACTGACTGCATCAGTTCATGTTTAGTTTTCATTCATTTATTTAAGAAATCGTTGCAAACATTCGAAAAAAATAGTTGAACGTATACTGTTTATACATGCGTTCAGTGGATGCGACACCATATCGACTCCATTCGGTTTTGGCAAAGCCAAATTTGTAGCAGCGTTAGTAGTATTAGGGATAGAAAAAAAATTATAAGGAATAGTTGTTCAGAATTTGATCCTCTACAACCTTTATTTAGGTCATTTTGCTCTAAAAAAATGTTTAGGAAACCACTTCCATAGCGCAAGTCGTACCAGGAGTTCGAGTGTGTTCTTTTGGTTGGATACTCAGGAAGGAGGCAGTCCCCAAGCAACCCTGAAAAAATCATCCTGTTTAGAATTTTTTTTTTATAAGTCAAGCATAAGTATTGGATTAGAGGGAATGTATCAACAAAATTCAGTCGCATTTAGGAAAAACGATCAAGGAAAATTTCGACAAAAAATTGTGTATCTGCCAGCAAAGCCATGGAGGTCATTTACCCGATATGCTATTCCATATATAACCATATACTGTATACTTTATGAATCAATAAAAAAAAATTACAATTTTTAATTAAAAACCTGTGTTTAAATTACTTTTTGCGTGAATATTGGGATAATTGTTATTTAAATTTGTCTTGTGTATATGTATATTATTATAACATATTTATTTCAAACGAATTACGTATACAGGGCGTTCCAATTGAGCTACCACAGTTTCCTGATGCGCAAATGAGCAGATTACTCCCATATAAATGTCATTTTATGACATAGTAAACGAAGTAATTAGATTAACAGAAATGTGAAAAATCTCTTGAACTAATCTGCTCAAAATTTTGTCGAGCGTCATACTACAACATTTCTTAAAAATTAAACATTCTCTTGTAAAAGTTTTGTATTTGCCGTGGGTTTGTGTTAATTAATTTGTATTATCAGATCATTACATAATTCAAAAGTAATTTATTTGATATCAGAAGCGAAATAACGTATTCCAATTTACAGAAACTTGTAATAGACCACCATTGGTTACAGTTGTCATTATTTTCACGAATTGTCGATAATAAATCAGTTTCGTTGATTTTAATTATTCTGAGATGAACAATATGAGTAGACACAGTTTTGACGAACAAACCGATATATTATTAGTTCTAAGGTTTTGTGAAAGGAGCTGCCGTAGAAGTATGCGCGTGTATCATGAAATATCCGAATTATCCAATTCCAAATCATAAAATTTTCAGAAACATTAAAAACAGAGGTAATATTGTGCAAGAAAAATTCTGGAAATGGTGGAGGAGAACCCGGCAACCAGTGTCACATTAATACAGAGGCAGACTGTAGAAAGTACAGCGAACAGAGTAATCTTCGAACAATTCATTGCTTTCATGTTCATCCACAAATCAACAACTTTTACCTTGATCCTGCCGCTCGTCTTGCAAATTATTCGCCAATACAGAATTGGAAAACTTCCACAAGAAATTACTATTCCTGGCCGGGTTGAGTTTTACGAAACACAATGGGATAATAAGTGTCCCACATAGTGGGATGATAAATCTCCATAATCAGCATGTTTACGCAAATGGAAATACGCAGTTTGTTATGGAAAGGTATTTTCAGCGTGAATTTAGTATAAACGTGTGGATTGTTTTTATCAGTAACTTTCTGCTTGGCTCTATTATATTACCAAATTTTCCCGATGGCCACAGTTATTTAAATTTTCTGCAAAAAAACTCTGCCGGAATTGTTTGACGATCTACCAGTTAATCTATTTAATCACATGCATTTTATGCATAACAGAGCTCCATCGCATTTCAGTTGCAATGTATAAGAAGATATTATTATGTTAATATGGATATATACTTTTTGTATTTAGGTAATTGTGATTTTATAATTGACAACTTCTATCCTTACTCTAAATAAACAATAACATAGAATTTCCCCCCTTAAACTAACCTTACAATGCTATGATTCAACATGTTAATATTTGGAAAATGAAAATTTGATTTTCGTTATATGCATATACGATTGAAATTTTTTTAATTAAAGGGGCGATTTAGTATGTATATTTTTACCATGTAACAGAGCTTCAGATGAGGACACAAATCGTCGAAGAAACTAACATAATTGAATATTATTATATAGCAATGTATTCGCAATGGTTCCCGCTAGTGAGTGAAATAAATTTCAATGCTCATGAGAACAGAAGAATAATTTAAATAAATCCCAAAGTACCTCAATTTTAACCATACTGTTAGTCTGACAATATATTGCATTTACGACGGAACTAAGTCAGGCACAATAACCAAACTACTTCACTCACTAGAACGGACACTTAGGATCATTTGTATTTAATTTTCAGATTAATATTTATTAACAATTCTATAATTTGTGTCCTCAAGTAAGATGACAACATTTTACACACGACTCCATGTTTATTCTATACTTAAACCAGAATTTTAGTGATTTCTATCTCAAACAAGAATTTGTAGGTATAATTAGTTTGTATACTTTGTCACAGGTGTCGCTACCCTTGAAAATGAAAGCGAAAACACAGAGTTGGCTTATTAAAAATGCGTGCTAAAATAAAGCATAAGGTGGCCATATTCTTGGCCGAGAAATACTGAAATTTCTGGCGTGTTTAGGTACTGAAATCTTTAAAAGTAAAACGTGTAGAACAAAAGTAAACACAAAAATAAAATCCTTGATGTTTTGTTTATTCATTGTTACCATTTAAATTTACCCAAATAAAATAATAACTAAAAAAAGCGTTTGTAAAACATGCGTTTGATGTTATCCTAACCCCACACTTTAACAATTATTTTCACGTACTTATAAATAAAAGTAAACAATTTTATATGTAGGACTAAGCAAGTAAATGTTATAAGAATATTTACATGTGGAATTATATATAAAAAAGATAGTATTTTCGTAGATTTCAGTACCTAAAACCTTA